>NW_027111958.1:1049860-1063426 GCF_000696795.3 Halyomorpha halys | reverse complement strand
ATATAATGATGGTTGGGGTGCGGTCAGAGAATAACACAAATAAGTTATTTGTATTTAGAAAACTTATTTATTAGTGCCAATGTTTAAGCCTGAATTTTTAGCCTTCATCAGGGCTAAGAACAAAAAACAACCTATGAATAAAAGGATATATAGAATGATTAAAGTAAATAATGTACAGAATAAAAATGAAGTAATGAAAAAAAATTTGAAATATATAAGTATAGGTAATTAAATAAGTAAGTAAAATAACATAATTAAGGAAATAAAAATATAAAGTTATATAATGCAAAGGAACAATGAAATATGAATAATTTAAAAATTAAAGTTATGGAAAAACAAAGGGAAAGAAAATATATGTAATTAATTAAATATATTAGTAAATTTCCAAGATAAAGTGTTCTTCTTTCAAAGTTTCTTGGTCTTTATTATATTGGAATGTCCGGAGTTTGTGAATAAAACATGCGTTATACATATTTTAGTACACTTAAAATACTTCTGTATTTTTATTATACAGTTCGATGCAAAACAAGCAAAGAAATTCAGAATGTGGACTGTCTATCAAGGACACCTCTCCCGAATTCGAGTAAGACTGCAGACATTTCAATCAATGATGAGGTGAACCTTACTCATTTTATATACAAGAAGAAGATGGTCAGGGTTGCGGTCAAAAGAGAAACAAAAATAGTTTACAACTATTTATTTTCCGACGTCCGAACAAGGTCCTGTTCAACCTTTACCTTTGAACAGCCCTGCAAAGTGGGGCGAAGCATAGGAAAATAAATAGTTGTAAACTATTTTTGTTTCACTTTTGACCCCAACCCTGACCATCTTCTTGTATATAAATTTTTACATTCAACTATATATACATACTTATATAATTATTATATATATATACTTATTCATTTTGACTCAGTGTTCCATGTTTCTAGCACTTCATTAGCAGCTGAGACCATCATGGAGTCGACATCTTTGGACCTGAATCTCCAGAAAATTATCAAGGATCTGAAAACGTCATGCCGAGACTCCCCTTACTCCATTTCACATGGAATCTTATTCAGGCTGGATAGAGTGGTTATCCCATCCTCGGCACTAATTATTATATTGGAATGTCCGGATTTTGTAAATAACACACACATTATTATACATATTTTATTACACTTAAAATTAGAATACAACATTATAACATTAGCACACTACAATAGAACTGCACACAGCACATAACCCTACTTGGAACCTTCTTTTCCCCTACTCATAACAATATTGGCAGAAAAACCAGATAAAGATTCTACAATCATCAACCTTTTCAGTTTAGACCTCTCTCCCAGGAGGTTTTTGTCTTGCTTGACATTTTTAAATCTTAATTCCTTTACTTTCCTTAGAAAGGATCGGTAATAAATGCCTGAGTTTCTTTCACATGCTGAATGTCTTAAAATATATTTATAATAACTCTGTTCATTTTTAAAATTGCTTTATAGAAAAAACTACTTTGTGTGACAAACCTGGAAAATCCAATAAAGATTCACTTCCTATCTCAGTGGATTTAAGAAATATTTTTCTTTCAAAAGAAGTGATTTCTTCAAGAAGCAAAAATGCAATATCTGATGTAACAAAAATATTATTAAAGAGCCAAAAACACTGATATCCTAGTAAGATGAACTAATTTCCCTTGCTAGTTACTGGAAATGTCTTAAAAAAAATAAATAACAACTGCTGAAATACTTATTAAAAAAAACAAAAAAACAGTTAACTAAACAGAACAGGTTAAAAGGGATTACATTTATGTAGACACTGGATGAGGCAATTATTTTCAAGATTGAAGCAGAGATTTCGGTGCAAAAGAGGTGCATGTATCATTTGTTTATTTATTTATTATTACATCATGACAAAACAACTAATAACTGAGAACACATTGAATGAAACAAATGACTAATAAAAAGTAACTAAATGTAAAGCACAAATGGATACATGTAAATTAAAAACTACCTTAATTTAAAACATAGATAATAACTCCAGAAACATATTGAAATAAAATTATAATTTTTTTTAAAGCTTGATAACGTTAGAAAAATATACAATCAATTCAAAATATTTATACTAAAGAAAAATTTATTGTGCAGTAATTAAAATAAACTTATAATTTTTAGTTATTGTTTAAAAGTGTGTAATAAGTCAAAAGCTCTAAGTAAATTTTTAATGAGTCATTTGTACCCATTTATTACAAAACAAAATAGTTGATTTAGTCACTGCTAGATTTCAGCACAAGGTAGACATTTACTTCTAAATATTTGCCACCAATATTTTTAAGTATGTCTACGTGTTTGCCAAACTATGGCAAATTTTCGCATGCCCAAGTGTGTGGATGAGTCATTTGGATTTGCTGATACAAGTTGGCATGAATTTTGCCCAAACTGTTGAGTGTCAGTTTTTGGGCACAAATCAAAGAGCGCTTGTGCTGCATCCACAGATGTGTGTCCTGTTATCATAAATATTTGTGCTTTCTGTGTTTTAATTAATTTGAGACCCTATTCCTAGTACGCTCACGGCAAACTCATGCCATCATTGATGACACCGCCTTCAGCGGACCCGGCAACTTATCTTATAATGCCACTCTGGCAAACCAAGATCCATATTTGCCTCCGTATATACATCCATTTCTTATTTGTATATATTTAATTTGTTCATGTTTATTTTTCTAGGTCAGAAAAAAAACAAAAAAATTAATTTGAGAATTTCCTCAACCTTCAAATTCAATAATTAACTCTAGTTTAAGGTGGTATATTTTAAAATTCTATCAATTTAGTGTAAATACTATTTTTAAAATCTTGCCAGTTAACTTTAACGGTTTATTTTTTATTTAATACAGTACAAAAAGAAGTTTATAAAAATATTATATGTTTGGGTGATTAAATTAACAAATCTAGAACTGAAGTTGAATTTATAACACATGTAGTACTATTTCTATGAATTTTTATCATCTACCACCTAATTTAAGTAGTCACATTATAATTTGGACCGCTTCCTAAAGCATTTAGAGAGGATCCATTGCCCATCTGAAGAAGAATGACGAGATATGTAGTCCCAGCACCCAGGATCTGAAAGTTTCGTGTATACATTTTTTAATTTATGTAATTTTTTTTTTAATAGTTTTAGTTTATTCATCATTGAACCAAATAAAATTAAATCCAGTATAAATAAATCTTCAGGAAACTATTCCTCAAATTCTAATCATTTCAGTTGAAGGGTGCAATATAATAACAAATATAATTAAACTCAATAATGTTGTATGATGAAGAAATAATTTCAGGAATATATTAAGTACAGATGATGATGATGAAACATGAATCAGAAGAAGGTTTGGATTTTGATCAAGGTAAACAATTAAGACATAATTAACGATTTATATAAATGGCTAATGTTTTGACCCACACTGTAGGTCTTCATCAGGGCTAAATTAAAAAGGTGTAGAGTAAGTAAAGCTAATGTAAGAGTATAAAAGTGACATTTAAATAAAACAGGTGTAAATAGACTTCCATATATCAAACTTAAAAAATATTTGGTAAGTTAAAGATGAATACCCAAAAGATATGTTAACTAACATAGTAATCAATAATAAAAAGATAAAAAAAAAGAATATATACTATCTAACAAATCTATTAATTAATACAGAAAATATATTAACTATATATCACTAAGTCAATCAATAATTAACTGATAAATAAACAATACTGAGGCTGTAGAAAAATTAGTTATTTAAAACATAGTTATCTGTTATTAGTAAAAATTAGTTCATTTTATGTTTTCCTGGTTAATTAATAGATCTGTTTGGTAATATATGTTATTTTTTTATCAGTTAATTACTCATTACTATGTCAGTTAATGTCTTTTTTGGTATTCATCTTTAACTTTGAAGTAACGCTACCTATGAGCTAGCGGAAGAACTAACATCTTTATCCCTTCCCGCCTGAACAAACAACTTCATAATTTCCCGCCAGAGAGCATTACCAATGCTTATTCAGGTACTGTACTTTATTGATTTATTGTAAATAATTTAATATTTTTACGTATGAACCATGTCAATATTATCGTAATTGTAAATATATTATTTTAATAAATAAACATAAACAAAAGGATATCACAGTAAAGTAATTTCTAACAGGCCATGCCTTTCACATTTCTAGGTCCCCATTTATATCTCTTTTATTTATAAGCCACTTTTATACCCTTAAATTAGCAATAAATATCTGACATAGTTCATTATATCATGGTCATTATATAGTGGACTATGTCTGATATCTATTGCTAATTCAAGGGTATATAAAAGGCTTATAAATAAAAGAGATATAAATGGGGACCTAGAAAACGACAAATGTGAAAGGCATGGCTTGTTAGAAATTACTTTACTGTGATATCCTTTTGTTTATGTTTATTTATTAAAATAATATATTTACAATTACGATTATGAGCAACCGGAATAGCCCCTCCCTATTCCTAGTACGCTCACGACAGACTCATGCCATCATTGATGACACCGCCTTCAGCGGACCCGGCAGCTTATCTTATAATACCACACTGGCAAACCAAGATATATTATTTGCCTGAGTAACATTTATCTCTTCTTTTTATATATTTAATTTGTTTATGTTTATTTTTCTAGGTCAGAAAAAAAAAAATTAAATTAGCAAAGCAGCCATTAAAATTTTGGTAGGGGTTTTGAAAAAAAAACTAATTAGCTCAATTATTAAAAATAATTAATTGGGCTCTTCACCTCCAAATATTTCTAGTAAAATTCATATAGAACAGATATTTCAAAACAACAGATAAGTATTTCACTGTACACCTTCAAGTACCATTAGTAGAAAAAGGTAATATTCATTGAGTTATGTAACCATACGTAATCATCATCATCATCTGCCATGCTAAAACTCTTATAGAGTCATGGCCTCCTGCAACTACGTCCGCCAGTCCTCTCATTCTTAATACATGGCCTGCCCACCGAATCTGTCCCACTTTGATCACCCTTACAATATCCAGGTTTCTGTAGAGGCCTGCCAGTTTTACCATATGTAATGCAACCTATTAATTTAATGGGTTTTTTTTCTGTTTTAGTAGGATCGAAAAAAAAAAATTATAAATAAAATAAATTAGCTTTACCTACTTAGTATCTTTTTATTGTAGTCCTAAAAAAGACCTGAAGCGTGGGTCAAAACATTGGCCATTAATAAATTGTTAAAACTATTTCTTATTTGTTTTTCTTGACCACAATCCAAGCCATCTTCTAATTCGCATATCATCATCATCTTTAGATAATGTAGAGTCGAAATAATATCTTTATTATCAAACAACATTGTTAAATTTGAAAAAATTAATATTTATAATTATATTGCACCCTTGACTATATCCTCTACAATAGCTGGCCAATTATGAAGTTATAAATAATGTTGTTCATTGTTAATTTTACATCGCTTAAACAATTATTTTTTTTATCAATTCACTTATGAATATTACAAATCCATTAAAGACCTGCGGCAACATTAGTATATAAAAATGTTAACTCTGTTTATTTAATGGATACCAACTTACCGATAGAAGTAAGGTGTGGTCAAGCACAAGGAATCCATAACCTTTGAATTCGACTCTTCTTTTCATTAATAGATATACTTCCACTTTTCCCTAGAAAAAAAGTATTGAAACATTTTTATATTTCACTTTTTAGCCGAATATATATATATTGAGCTGTAAAAGTTCATATAGACACAATAAGGTTCTATTTTATCAACTTTGATAAAACAGCAAAGATATTTTGTAAGATGTTGAGGATTGTAACTGACAAAATTTTGGTTTTAATAGAAAAATTTAATACAATAATAATTTGCTCCGTTGGTTTTTATATCCTTGTTTCTTACAAAGGCTTAGAGTTAATGGAAAAAAAATTAAGTGGTCAAAGAGAATATTAATATTATTAGTAGAAAATACACATTTTTTATGTTGTGTCATACCAGATAACAGAAATACACATTTTGAGGTTCTCAGAGGCCCAATCAGTCTTAAATGGTCCAATAAGTCATAATTAAAATGGTGTAAATTGAATGTGATAGCAGACAAAAGGAACAATAACACACAAGCATGTCGATACCCATGTTTGTTATTTCTTTTGTTTACCAAACATTTGTACAAGTCTTCAATTTGCGGCAAGTGGCAAATGTGTCTAGCATAAAATAATGAAATAGAAAATTAGTAATTAATAAAAATGGGTTTAAAATAAAGATGTTGACAATAACTTCAGCAGTGGATAACCCATTTCTCACCTCTCCTCTCATAAATTTAAATTACACCTAGGTCTCTTATGAAAATATAGACATAGTTCACAATCTTTGCAAAAGGTAGCAGCACTAACTATTTTACTTCAACTACATTCAGCTGAAGTCCAAATAAACTTGTCAAAGTCTAAGTTAAATCTAAGGTTATCTTGTAGGAACAAATGTATGAAGTTTAATGGTTTATTTATATCAGTTTAATTAGAAAAAACTTACAATATTTTTTATTTTTCTGATATCTTCATTCCACAACCTCTCAGATAGAAGAATGTGTAATTGATTTGCCTGAAAAATCATAAATATTATTAATAATATTTAAATTTAATTTTTTTTTTCATCCCCCCTTCCTGCGAGGTGGCACAGCAGGAAAGGTTCCAAAAACCCTATAAACATCACCTCATAACTCCATCTTCTGATGCACCTCCTCTCCCTCCCCCACACTTCTCTTTCGACTTCTGACTGTTTTCTTATTATTTCACCATTATCTATTATCTTTATTAATTAATGTTTTTTTATTTTATCTTCTATGCGATACAACACAAGGAGACCCCTCACCTCCGGATTTAAAATAGCACCTTTTACAGAATGGATATCTCATGTATACAAATAAACATAACTGGTAACCTTAAAATACCAAAGGTAGTAAAAGGTAAGATCTAACATGAATTACTTTTTTCTTTTGATAGTAATGCACTTATTAATTCACTTTTTATTTCTGTTTTAGAGGGATCGGAAAAAAACAAAAAAAAGTAATATTTAATATTATTAGTAATATTTATCCAGCAGGATTAGCCCCTCCCTATTCCCAATGAGCTTCAGGCAAACACATGCCATCGACGACACCGCCTTCAGTGAACCCAGCAATCTATCTTACAATGCCATACTGGCAAAGCAAGATGCTTTAATCGCCGGCATATGTACATATATTTCTTTTGTATATATTATAATTTGTTTGTTATTATTTGTTTTTTAGGAGGTAAGAAAAAAAAAAGGAATATTTAAATAAAAATATTTTTACGAATATAGAAATCTTTATCATCCAATTTCAGTGTACTCCAACCACATTCTTCTCACCATAATGATCTGCCACCACTTATGAATACGCTTATTTTGTATAGTGTGATCCTGACCGAATTATCTCCTTGCACAACCATAGATCTAGAAATTGTAGTGGTACAGGTTTTTTTATTTCTTCAAATTTACTTGTATTCAGCTATAATCTCTTATTTATTAAATATACATTTAATTTTACTATCTTAGGTGGTAGTGTGCTCCTTTTGTGCCACAAATGATTGATCACCCCTAAAGGTAAACGGTTTGTCCTGGGTTGGATTGTAATAAATTATGAGAAAACTCAGTGACTATAAAGTACAGTCTAATCAAGTTATGAAGTACAGTCTAATCAAGTTATAAAGTACCATCTATCAACCTATAAAGTACAGTCTAATGTTATAGATAAGTCACAAAATTGATGAAAAATGTACCATACATGTTTGAGACAATTTTTTACATAAGAAAATAGTTATTTTTCTACAATGTTCAAGGTTCTGTTCCTCAAAACCTTTTTTTTTTTCCTGAGCCAAAAACTGATTTCTATAAAAAATTATAACAAAAAAAATGGAATATCAGAGTCATAAAAAAATACTACTTTTCGGGACAAAAACTTTGAATTGTTAGTATTTGAAAATACCAGTCCATGAACTATAATGCTTTTGAAATTTAAAAGTTTGAATATTTATTTATTATTTTGATGTGAAATAAAAATTATTTTTATGTGCCTTTCTTAGTATAAATTACCTCATCAGCTGTAGATTTTGATACATTTGCTAATGAAGCTATCCATAATACCTGAAAAAAATTCTCTGAAGTTCTGAAAACTGTCAAGATTAAATACGATTCATTAACTTCCATAATAATAATATAAACACCCACTACAAAATTAAAAAAATTAACTATAAGAAGATGGTCAGTTTGCGGTAAAAAAAAAGAAGAACAAATAGTTTTAAACTATGACCATCTTCTTATATTTAAATCTTTACGGTCAACTATATATACATATATAAAAAAATTAACAAATAGTGAAAGTGATAATTGAAAACAGAAACATTTGTTTAAATCTTCACACGTCGGCACAATTTCAAATTTATTTCCAAAACCTCACTCTGGCCTAACTGAGATGAGTTGAGTTCAACAAAGGTTGAATTGAGCATCCTGAAATGATTCTTCTAAAGACATGCCACTTTAATAAATGGATGGACACTAACAAATACTGATAACACCCCATAATAAACCGGCATTATTTTTATACTTCTAAAAATGTACTCCCACTGTTCGATGCAACAATAAATAAACAAAAAACTTCCCATTAATATTAATATAAAATCATAACAAACATTTATTTTATAATTAGGTTTCTTTCCTAATTTTGCAAAATACACGTCAGCATCCATAAAATATAAAAATACCGATCTGATAGTACCTTTTTTAAATAGTAAGCAGAAGTATGAAGAGACAACATTGCAACATATTGCAATATTATGGATAATTGTAGTAATATTAGAAATATAATCTATAGCAATCCAGTGTGGTTCTATAAGAAAGTAAATACTTTTGAAACAGATCAGTGAAAAATAAAAATAGAATATGGAATAAGTATATAATCTATTCGTGGGAGACCATCATTAAAAGAAAGAGGGCACATTCCTGTAATACGTGATATAAAAGTATTTTTTTAAAATTTTGTTCTGTGCATTTTGCTTGAATTGTTGAATGAATGAGAACATGCAAGAGAATATGACTGCTGAGTGGAACCTACTGATTAAAATATTTCAATAGACCATAGATATGAGTGTGACAGATGACATTGAAGAGCATATCAAAGCAAGACAAGTAATGGCAATAAACAGATCAAACATAAGCCCATTCTCGTTTCATTTCTTAAAAGCATTATTGATTTTTCTGATTAAATTTAATTATTATCGAAATGCAGGAATTGTGTTGAAGAAAAAGAAGAAATGTATTCTAAACATTAAAGCTACAAAGTAATAAATAATTACAGAACAACTTTAAGAGAAATTTACTCATTTTAATAGGGGACAAATCAGCCAATTAACTTTGGTCCTGGGTCAAAAATTATGATTCATTTTTTTTAATAAATTTAATCATTGTATACTATCATAATTTTTATTTTTAAAATTAAGGGACAACTATTATGGATGAATTTTTATTTCAAAATATTATGCAATAACAATTCTGAATAAAAATAGTTCCTTAAATAGTTCTAATTTAATTTAAAGGTTTCAAAACTGATAAAAATGGTTTTTGTTTAGATTAGTTCTAATTCTTGAAATACAGCAATGAATGTGTAACGCTCATAAGGAACAGATATTTGATAAAACAATTAAAAGTTTATGTACGGTAGGGGTGACTTCTATTTCATTCGATGGATATTCAAATATAATATAAAATTGGAATATCGTTGATTGACTGTGTAAGAGAGAGAGAGAGAGAAATACTTTATTTATTTATCTATGCTGCCTAAATACATTAGGTTGCTATCTCACACAGCATACTTATCAATCTGTAATCGGACATATATAAATTACACATACATGGTATAATCATAAAAGAAAAGAGATACAATAATAGGATATAATAAACAATTTTTTTCACCCCTACAGTTTCCTTTTACAATCCATTTCGGTCTGTACAACAAATACAAATGTTTCATTCATTCCTATTTTTCTTTCTCATTTCCGCTCCTCCAATTTCACCCTTTCACAATTATCCCGATCAACAAATTCACTCTCCGGAATTCACCCTCCTAGATCCTCTTCGGTGACCCGCTAAACAAATTCAATATTAGACGGTAATGTGAGATCAGACAATATATACAAGAGAAGTTATAAATTAATAGTATGAAAATACAGAAAAATCATCCCTATCACTTAGTTGATTATAGACCATAACCTTTAATAGGGTCCAATGGAGCAATAACACTAACTACAGGTATAGTTCTATGATTTCATAAAAATGAAATATACTTATTCTTTCTAGGTACAATTATTATTATTATAACTATAATTCAATGATGACGAGATATTATTCGAGAATCAACATTCCAAGGGCATCATACAATTAAAGTAACAAATGGGTTAAAAATCGGAATAATTCTATTTATTATTTCAGAAGTATTTTTCTTTATTTCATTCTTTTGAGGATGAGGAGGCATAAAATAAATAAATAAAACAAAGAATAATCTTCGAGCTAATTCCCATGCAGGTGATGGTGTATGATCCCCAGGGAGTCCAAAATAATATTTTCCGTTAAGATTGCAATATCCCCAATGCTAACACCTAGGCCTTCTAAGAAGCTTCTTGTTCTATCTGGTATTGTTCCACAAGATCCAAACCAGACATAAAAGAAACAGGATCCGAGTGTGGTCAAAGTAATTAAAATAGTAAATAAACTATTTCAGTTATTGCGATCACACCCAGACCATCTTCCTTTCATAATATAAAATAATTAATAAATAAATACTGTATTAATAAATGTTTCAGAATATCAATATATCTGTAGTCCTTAAAGGCAAGTGTCCAAATTTGAAGAAGCTTGTTTTTAATTACTTTTAAAATTTAAAGCTCAATGTATAAATGCAATTTTTATAATAAATTAAATTTTGATAAATAATCAATTATCAATAAATACAGATTTAACTTAAAACCAGATGCTTTATAGGAAATATTATTATTTGAATTCAATTGATTTCATTGGGTGTATACAAGTATATATTTCCCTTATTTGTTCTCTAGTTTCATTGCTTTCTTTATGAGACTAGTATATTGTTTAAAAACTTATTTTACTATATTTTTATTATCAACTAATGCTTTGTTGTTAAAATAAATATTGAATGGATGGAAATGGATTAATTTTTTCATTAAAACTTATTTTTAAAATATTTTGGGATCTGACATATATTTATTTATTCTTTTAGTGTCTAGAATATAAAACAGACAACAAAAGAATGGACAATTACTTTGATACCAATGATAAAATTTTTCCAAAATTAATCACTCCCACTCTGTGTTTCATAAATGACCAGAAGTAAACATAAAAAAATTACTCTATTTCTATACTCTATCAGGAGATATTTGATTACAAGGAGTGGGTCTGGAAGTGTTCGTGACTGCTGGATATTGATGATACAGTAAATATAAATAAGGAAGTCCTTGATACAAAAAATGATAAAGATTGAAGTAAATGGAAATGGCAAGGTATAGTTATGTCTCATTTATGTTGACGAGCTAAGACCTTATTTACCCCTCTTGTGGAGGCCAGGGCAAAAGGAGATGTAGGAGCCTTCTGTTGTAAATGTGGCCAAGGAGCAGAAACCTTAACCCATATATTGGGAAAAAGTCATGTTGCCTCGACTTTTTCCCAATATATGTGTTAGGGTTTCGGATCCTTGGCCACATTTTTGGCAGAAGGCTGCTCGTCACTCACCAGCGTCTAAAGAAGTAATAAAAAGTTTTCAAAAAGTTTACTGCATAGATATTGAATGTTCAGAAAGATTTGTCGACACCCTAATATTTAGAGGAACAGAGAAGGAAGCAGTAACAGTTGATCCTATAATAAGATATTTAACAAATGGTCAGGATGAGGGTGTCAAGGTACAAGCAGAAAAAGAGAATACTTAAAAAATTGATTCATTACAGAAAAAGTTTAGAGAAGAATTTGGTGAAATGAGTTTTTTAGTAAAGGGGCTGTGTTTGTCTGGATGGGAAACTACAACCGTTTCAACAAGTACATTTTTAAATCTGCATGTTGGAAAGTATAAGTTTCAGAGCATGGCAGAAACCATTAGTTTGCACTTAATAGGAATCTTTCAATGATACTTATATTAAGGCTTTGCCTCATTATGTTGATCTTAGGGTTTAAAAAAAAAAAAAGAATTTAGCAACCTTCTATTTCTTTCATGTAAAACTTCTAGGAGCTGTGAGAGACTTTACAGCCCAACCAAGCGTAACCTACCCCCCAAGACTTGATACAACATACCAATTGTCTCATATTAATTTGTGTTAATTTCTTGTAAATACTTTGAATTTGCTGAAGTAATAACCAGGTAATATAATGTTGTATTCATGAGTGTATTGTTGAAATGAATAAAGACTCTAATAGAGTATTCTGATCCATTTAAAACGACTGTGGCTGTACTTCTAATGTTAAGTTGGTAGAACATAATAGGTTATAGCTGCAGGGGTTACAAAGCGGGATAAACCATAGAGTGTCACGTTGTAAATGTTTGGTTAATTGTGTTATTAAGTTCATACATGTTCATATATTCTGTATTAATAAATAAGTGTTCAAGTTGTTAATAGTTTTATTTATCATTTACTAAGATACACGACATTACGAACACAACTTCTTATATGCAGTGACTCCTGATGGCCTTATCCCGCCCAACTTAAGTATCTGCATTCGCATCTAAATAAGTGAATTCATTGTTTGGATGCAGTCCCCATGCTGCTCTGTAATTAATTTGGTTAAAGAACTGACCATAGAAGATAAGGTAACCAGATTTACAATAGAATAGAAGGGATGCAAAGTAAAAAAAAAACAGTTAATGGAAGTGTGGGATGCAATGGATGGGAAATCGACTAATGCTGCAGTGGAGCTTCCCATTGTTGATCAGACCCAATCCTAGATACCTCCTGGGTGCGTACAGCATCGCCGACGAGGTGTTAGCAGTGAGCCCGATGATGGCCTTGATACTCCTACGGATATTGGTATCAATGCCCTCCAATATCACAGGACTATCTTTGTAAGGGGTGCAGTCTGGAGAGGGTAAGGCCCGGGGAAAAGTATTGATTGACTATTGATTTTTTGGTGGTTTGAGCAAGCATAAACTCACTAATTCATCAAGATTATTAGTTAACTTTGTCACCACCACTTCTCCGAATGCTAGCTCTCCCGAGAATGTACATCCAAGATGTTTGATGGTGTCCGCTTTTGCCGTTTGGATGACCTCTGTATTTTCAATGGAGAGCTTTATAGACCGCAGCTCTCCTTCGTCCATTATGATACCCACACTTTTCTTTGAATTTGTTGCCAAACCAATCTCCATGAGCAGTCTCTGGACACTATTTATTATTCTTTCCGCAGAACCCCCTGTCGCGCGCTGTTACAACCTGATCGTCCGCGAACCTTTTGAGGACTACACTCTCTTGGTCGCTTCTCAGGTCGTATATAACAA
>NW_027111958.1:1039123-1048705 GCF_000696795.3 Halyomorpha halys | reverse complement strand
ATTCTATTGTAAATCTGGTTACCTTATCTTCTATGGTCAGTTCTTTAACCAAATTAATTACAGAGCAGCATGGGGACTGCATCCAAACAATGAATTCACTTATTTAGATGCGAATGCAGATACTTAAGTTGGGCGGGATAAGGCCATCAGGAGTCACTGCATATAAGAAGTTGTGTTCGTAATGTCGTGTATCTTAGTAAATGATAAATAAAACTATTAACAACTTGAACACTTATTTATTAATACAGAATATATGAACATGTATGAACTTAATAACACAATTAACCAAACATTTACAACGTGACACTCTATGGTTTATCCCGCTTTGTAACCCCTGCAGCTATAACCTATTATGTTCTACCAACTTAACATTAGAAGTACAGCCACAGTCGTTTTAAATGGATCAGAATACTCTATTAGAGTCTTTATTCATTTCAACAATACACTCATGAATACAACATTATATTACCTGGTTATTACTTCAGCAAATTCAAAGTATTTACAAGAAATTAACACAAATTAATATGAGACAATTGGTATGTTGTATCAAGTCTTGGGGGGTAGGTTACGCTTGGTTGGGCTGTAAAGTCTCTCACAGCTCCTAGAAGTTTTACATGAAAGAAATAGAAGGTTGCTAAATTCTTTTTTTTTTTTTAAACCCTAAGATCAACATAATGAGGCAAAGCCTTAATATAAGTATCATTGAAAGATTCCTATTAAGTGCAAACTAATGGTTTCTGCCATGCTCTGAAACTTATACTTTCCAACATGCAGATTTAAAAATGTACTTGTTGAAACGGTTGTAGTTTCCCATCCAGACAAACACAGCCCCTTTACTAAAAAACTCATTTCACCAAATTCTTCTCTAAACTTTTTCTGTAATGAATCAATTTTTTAAGTATTCTCTTTTTCTGCTTGTACCTTGACACCCTCATCCTGACCATTTGTTAAATATCTTATTATAGGATCAACTGTTACTGCTTCCTTCTCTGTTCCTCTAAATATTAGGGTGTCGACAAATCTTTCTGAGCATTCAATATCTATGCAGTAAACTTTTTGATGAAGCCCTGCAAAGTAGGACGAAACGTTGGGTCAGAATAAATAGTTTATTTACTATTTCAGTTCTTTTGACCATGCCCGTCGAACATCATCCTTTCTAAAAATAAAATCATTCACAGTACGGTGGTTAGTTATTCTTAAAACCTTTGTAACTAATAGCAACAAAATCGGAGAACGGCTCTAACAAATATTAAGGATGAAATAGTAATTATTAAAAAGCAAATTGTGATTAGTTAATATGATAGTAAACAGTGCATAACAAATTTTATATAGGTGAAACATCACAAAACATTAAACAATATCATAACAAGAATATATAAAAAATAAGCAGTAGAATAGAATAAAAATTGTAAATGATTTCAGAATTTTCTCCGTAGTCCATCTGGACATATAACTTATAATTTTAACGTCCATCTTTGGTTTTACACAAAAAATTAAATTTAAATGCCCTAATAAAATATGCAATTACACATTGTTATTGTATTAATTTGAATTTAATTCAGCTAAATTTTTAATATAGTATTAATTAATAAAATTAGAAAATATATTAAACATTAAAAATGTATACATTTTTCTGGCATTTCACCCAACGTTGGGGCAATCATTCTTCATAACGTACTGGAATAGCAAGCTTTAGGAAATACTTGTCCAACGTAAATAAGTACCGCGGAGTGGAGGATAGAAGTCGTCAGATGGAGGGAACCTGGTAGAAGCACATAAACAGAGGATTGGAAATCCAGATTTTGTAGAGGATATAGGAAAGGTTCTAATCACTAGAAATAGGATTGGGGAACAGCTAAACCGTCGAACATCAAACGTATCCAATCCTTTCAATCCAAAATCCTTAGAACCATAGTTAATGCACCCTACTACGTTTCCAACAGAACACTACATCATGACCTACATATCCCTTTTGTCCTTGATCTCATACCAACCAAATTCTCAAAATTCCATATAAACCTTTCCAACCATCCTAAACCTTATCTAGTTCCACCCATCCCTACAGCCCACCTAGAAGGTTGAAACGGCAGTGGCCAAGAGGACTTATTAAGATACTTATTAAAATAAAAATGGACAATTGGAGTTCTGGCAATGGTCAGATTCTCCACTCAAGTTGAGTGTTTGCGGCTTTAGCGCACTTGCTCAGCCTACACTGGCTCATTACCAGTGATGCGGCGAGAAGGATGTGCTGGGATCTCTTGAGCTCTGCTCTACCCCTCACACGTGGGGATAGAGTGGACTCAGAGATCCTCAGGTCGATTGTGTAAATATTGTATATATTATTTTATCAGTATGTTATTTTATTTATTTATTTTTCATTATGTTCATAGATAGTTTCATTATGTTCATCTTGTCTATTCTTTTGTTTGTATATATTTTAAGAGAGTTTTTTTTTATTATTTTTTTTCTTTCTTCTTTTTTCTTTTCTTTTTATTTTTTTTTTTTATTTTAGTATGTATGAGATCATTCATCACTATTACCTATTGCCCACAACTGTGTGGCAGATTGTAATATCTATCAATAAATAAATCTATCAATTCAAGAAATAGGAAGATCGGCAGGGTTGACTGACTTAAGGGTTGAGCCACTTCAACTCGCCGCAATAAATGTTTATAAACGCAAAAAAGAAATTTTATTGAGCAGTCTAAAAGACGTTTATCTTCGAGTTCACCCGAGAGTCCGCTGTTATGAACCATAAACCCATAGTCAAAGATTTGGCGAGTTTTAAGTGGATTTTTATGTTATATTCGTATCCAGTATTAATTACCTCATCAGATGTTGCTTTGCATACACTTGCTAGAATAAGTAAATGCAGGTTTTGTAAGATATAGGAAGGGCGCTGAGTACAAATCACTAGAAATAGGTAGGTGCTAGGAAATACCGACATCTGTAGGAAGGGTAAAGCCACTTTAACTAGGCGTAATGTATGGTTATATCCGTAACTGGTGATCCCGAAAACAAATCGTATTGAGCAGTTCAAAAGACGTTTATCTTTGAGCTCATACGAGAGTCCACTGTTTACCAGACAGTAAAGTGGGAACAATGGTCAAAGAGTTGACGGGTTCTAAGTGGACTCTTATTTTTAAATTCTTATCCAGTATTAATTACCTCATCAGATGTTGATTTGCATACACTTGCTAGTAGAGTAATCCGGATCACATGAAAAAGTATTGTAATAGTTTTGAAAAGATTAATGAATAAAGGTGTATTACTAGCCTCAGCGATAATAAAGTGAGCACCTATAGAAACATTAAATAAAAAAATACAAACTGCGAAAAGTAACTGAAAGGAAAAGCATTTGTTCAAATCTTCACAAGCTCTGCAAAGGATATCATGCAATTTCAAAATTGTTTCCAAGACTTCACTCTGACGGAACTGATATGGCCTGAGTTCGACTAAGGTTGAATTCAACATTCTGAAACGATTCTTCATAAGACATGCCAACTTAATAAATGGTTGCAGAGTAACGAATCCAGATAGCATCAAATAATGAAACTGAATTACTTCAACAATTCTAAAACTGCTCTTCCACTGTTGTGTGTAGTCATAAAAAAATATAGTACTTCCAAATAACATTAATAAAAAATCATAAATTAGATTTATTTCGTAATTAGCTTTCTTGCCTAGTTTTGAAAAATAAACCTCAGCGTCCATGAAATATAGAAATACCGATCTGAGACTACTCCTTTCAAATAAGTAGCATAAGTATGAAGATACAACATTGCAACAATATAGACAATTCAGAATATTTGAAGTGATGAAAGTTATTTTAATTGTTACGAAATACGGTGGTTGGATGAAAAACCTGATGCTTTGGAGACAGACCAATGAAATAACAAAAATAGAATATGGTAGAAGCAAATAATCTATTTGTGGGAGACCATAGTTAAACGAAAGAGGACATATTCCTGCAATACGCGATATCATAAAAACCTTTTTTAAATATTCCGTTCTGTGCATTTCCGTGAGAAGGGAACACAACTACTGTGAGGAACGCAATTATTGAAATTGGTCAGTGATGGATTGATGGATGTACGATAATTGTCAACGAAAAGTATGTTGAAGTTAGATAGCTAAATGCGATAAATAAATCAAATATGAATATGGATTGATTTTACTGTCTGTTACACCATTTCTTAATATCTTTATTGAATTTTCTGATTCAATTTGTTTACAATAGTTACATTTTTTTTCTGTATTTCAATAAGAAATAACAGACGTATTGTATCGAATGTTAAGTCGTCGGAGAAAGGCAGATTTCCATTTTATACAACACTTTGAAATTCTTCGATATGTGGTTTTAGGTTCTCTGGTATTTTTTTCCTACTAGATTTAAACCTTTATAATCAAACGGGGTGAGATTCAGTTCTGGGAATGTTGAGTTGTTTTAAAAGAATTCATTATAATTTAAAAATACGAGGGTGGTTTGAAAAGTTCTAGAAAGAAGTGTCTTACCTCGATGGAACTGCTTTTATTTTTCATCACAGTCTCCCTGTAGACTAATGCATTTGGTCCTGCGATGTTCCAATGCCTTGATGCCATCTCGACAATGAGATTCCTCCAGGCCTGCAAAATACCTCTCCAATTCGGCTGTCAGTTCTTCCGTTGTAGGAAAACTCCGTCCACTTAGGAAAATTTTCAGCTTGGGGTCTGATGGTGCCATATCAGGTGAATAAGGTGGATGTGGCAACAATTCGTACCTTAGTTCATGAAGTTTTGCCATGCAATAGCACTTGTGTGCGGGCGGGCGTTGTCATGATGAAAGATGACTTTTTGATGAACCAGGCCTTTTTTCGCGTATCTTTTCCTGTAGTTGGTCTAGGAGGTTTGCATCCCAGAAAACTGAGGCCATGACTTTTTTGTTTTGTGATACTTATTCACAACTATAGTTAAAATAGGAATAATTGTTGAAAATTTGGGGAGTTTTGAGTGGATTTTTATGTTATATTCTTATATAGTATTAATTACCTCATCAGATGTTGCTTTGCATACATTTGCTAGTAAAGCAATCCGGATCGCATGAAAAAATATTGTAATAATTTTGAAAAAAGTGAGGAATGAAGGTGTATTACTAGCCCCAGCGATAATATAGTGAGCAGCTATAGAAACATTAAAGAAACAAATACAAGCTGCAAAAAGTAACTGAAATGAAAAGCATTTGTTCAAATCTTCACAAGCTCTGCAAAGTATATCATGCAATTTCAAAATTATTTCCAAGACTTCACTCTGCCCGAACTGATATGGCCTGAGTTCGACTAAGGTTGAATTCAACATTCAACATGAACCGATTCTTCATAAGACATGCCAACTTGACAAATGGTTGTACAGTAACTAATGATGATAACATCAAATAATGAAACTGAATTACTTCAACAATTCTAAAATTGTACTTCCACTGTTGGGTGTAGTCATAAAAAAATATAATACTTCCAAATAACATTAATATAAAATCATAAATTAGATTTATTTCGTAATTAGCTTTCTTGCCTAGTTTTGAAAAATAAACGTCAGCGTTAATGAAATATAGAAATATCGATCTAAGACCACTCCTTTCAAATAAGTAGCATAACTATGAAGATACAACATTGCAACGATATAGACAATTCAGCATATTTTAAGTGATGAAAGTTATTTTAATTGTTACGAAATACGGTGGTTGGATAAAAAACCTAATGCTTTGGAGCCAGACCAATGAAATAACAAAAATAGAATATGGTAGAAGTAAATAATCTATTCGTGGGAGACCATTGTTAAACGAAAGAGGACATATTGCTGCATTACGCGATATCATAAAAGCCTTTTTTAAACATTTCATTCTGTGCATTTCCATAAAAAGAGAACACAGCGAGGAACGAAATGGTTCAGTAATTGGTTGATGGATGTACGATAATTGTCAACAAAAAGTATGTTGAAGTTAGATAGCTAAATGCAATAAATAAATCAAATATGAATATCGATTGATTTTACTATCTGTTTCTATTTCTTAATAACTTTATTGATGTGGCTTATTCAATTTACTATCAAATTTTTTTTTTTTTTATTTGCGGTATTTTCAACTAAAATAATATATCTTTTGAGTATATAGAAAGTTTTAATAAGGATTTCTTATATACCAGGTGTTTCAGGGTTAAGTATCCAAACTGAAAATATGAATTAACGATCTCATAACAAGAAAAAAAAATCCTCCTTGAAGCTTTATTTAGGAAATGTTTACATCTAAAAATTTTCATGAATGTACCAGGCAGACTTTTTTTAAACTAGATTAAAAATGGGAGTACGAAATGCAGAATACACCTTGTGATATCAATAGTGTCTGAAGAAATGAATAATGTCTATGCAGCACTTTGGAACTGGACGGGCTTCGTCTGGAACAGTGGTCAATTTGTCCAGTTCCCTGGAAGAAATTGGCAGCATTATTAGTCTCTGGGTACTTGTCTAGGGCAGCGGTTCCCAAACTTTTTTTTCCACGACCCCATTGTCGGTCTAAAATATTTCGCGGCACCCTTATCGAGATAAAAATATAATGTGGGCACAATTATCCCTAGAGAGCTTGAATACGTAAAAATAAAATAAGAAAAAACAGTACACAAATAAATTTTAATATTTTCCTTTCCTTTTTTGTAAAATGTTGAGAAAGCAGCATTCATTAACTGCAACCCTGACATACGCTTGAGACACCCACTTTGGGTACCGTTGGACTGGAGGACGAGTGACCACTGGCGGTGCCAGTGGCGAATATGAGAAGCACTGTAACTTTTACTATTTCTATGCTTACCTCGATGGTGCTTATCTCTATTCCTTTTCATGTTATTTGTTATATCTGAAGCTGTTTTTGTCGTCAGTTTTCATCATAAAAATGTAAGAATTACCTCAAAGTCAACTTTTCTAAATTTAGTCCCCAATCTGGCACGGTGATCTTAACCTTGCGACAGGTTAAGTACCGAAGCGCAAGTATCAAAATGATACAGTCGTTAGAAACTCACAACTTTCTTTGTACTTTCATGATTAACATTATTTGCATGTGTAAGAAACTATTTAAAAAAAATCTATCCCTTAAAATGTCTTTGAAAATGATTAGAGAAATTACTTGGCCCAAAGAAATAGAAACTAATTAGTTATTTAAATAAAAAATAACAATTGTAAAAGTTCACAATGAACTTCTCAAAAATTTCTCTGATCGGACTTAACGATCATATTTCACCCGATCTGGGCGCAAAGGGACCTACAGAGAAATGAAAACTTTTTAACATTCATAACCATTCTAAATCGGTAAACTGACTGCCACAACTCATCACGATTTATGTGATTAGCTTTGAAGACTTATCCCAGTTAGAAAAGCAATATAAGTTTTAATTTCAACAGGATCAATAAATTTGTCATCTCTTGCTCTCAAAAAATTTGCCGGGATTGAAGATATGTATTTGTTAGTACACACCAGTTTTATCGACGTTATCATTATCAATAAGATAGCTTCATGTATCTAATATACCAGAAATATTCTTGGGAGGTCCTATGGCACCAGAAGATGCATCAAAATGTTTTGTTTCCATAGTCGTTTTTATTCCAATTTCATTCATTGGCCATCTTCTCTCTTTTCTCCTCCTGAGCATGTAAAAATGTCTTCGTTATTAGCATCTCTTTCTCTCTAGATTTTCCACTTTTTATTAACAGTCAAGAAGGTAGTGAGGCGGAGAGACCCACTCACCTATCACTTGCCTTCAAATTTGCAGAAAACTGTTTCGTAATGGGCTGAGGCCTGCAACCCCTAGGCGAAATCCTGGCCTACGCCCAAGTTTGTTGCTTGCTTTGCTTACCAGACATTTGTAGAAAAAGTTCTGAAGTTTTATATGTTATATTGTTTTGTCCAGGAAGTCCCCATCAGCTTTATGAGGGAGTAATGCCTGGAACCAAATAAAAGTATTCCATATCAGAAGGGGTTTTGTTTGAACATAAGAGTTTGAAATTACAGGGTATATTTCGAGAAAGATGATAAACTGTAAATAGGAGGGTAAGCCAAAGAGGATATAATGTTAATTTTCTTAGTTGGAATTTATATAATGAGAAATAATCAATTTATTAGACCACCCATATTTTTTTTTTTTTACCGTTACCCTGTTTCTACAGTCACTTTTCATATAGTCTTCCATTTGCACATCTCTATAACACTTATTTAACCCACTTATACATTTTTTTATAACTTATTTATACAATTGTCTTACCTTTTGGGTAACATAATTTTACATTTCACACCTTTTATTTCTTTTTAAATATTTTATCTCAACGAACTTCTTAACGGCAACATTTTCCGTTTATCCAACGCCATTTTTCGGGCCACACTCTATAGAGCAAAGGATGCGACATCGACAACAAAAAATCGATGTTTTGTACATGCATTTCAGTAACATAAGATCTGTTCCAACGATCTTTGTTGCTTCCTTTGTTTACCAGACATTTGTACAAAAAATTCTGAAGTTTTATATGTTATACTGTTTTGTCCAGGAAGTCCACATAAGCTTTATGAGGGAGTAATGCCTGGAACCAAATAAAAGTATTCCATATCAGAAGGGGTTTTGTTTGAAGATAAAAGAGCTTGAAATTACAGGGTATGTTTAGAAAAAGATGATAAATTGTAGATAGGGGTAAGCCAAAGAGGATTTAATGTTAATTTTCTTAGTTAGAATTTAGATGATGAGAAATAATCAATTTATTAAAACACCCATATTTTTTTTTTAAATAACTCCTTACAGTCACTTTTCAAATAGTCTTTTCCATTTTCACGTCTAAACACTTATACAATTGTCTTACCTTTTGGGTAACATAATTTTACATTTCACACCTTTTATTTCTTTTTAAATATTTTATCTCAACGAACTTCTTAACGGCAACATTTTCCGTTTATTCAACGCCATTTTTCGGGCCACACTCTATAGAGACTTTCTACAAATGAACTAGTTTAGCCAATATCTTAAGGATGCGACACCGACAACAAAAAATCGATGTTTTTGTACATGCATTTCAGTAACATAAAATCTGTTCCAACGACTTCTGATTATCCAGAACTGAACAGAGCATGGGCAGTATAGGGTCTGGGAGGGGTAAAACACTACGCATGCTCTGTAGTCAAAAGTTGTTGTTGGAACTAGGGATACATCTACAGCACATCGATGTTTTAAAATATCAATATAAAATATCGATGCTTACAAAACATTGCCAAAAATACATCGATGTTTTTGAACATCCATTTCAGTAACATTACGTCTGTTCCAACGACTTCTTTTTATCCAGAACTGAACGGAGCGTCAGCAGTATAGGGTTTGGGAGGGGTAAAAAACTTAATACGCATGCTCCGTGGTCAAAAGTGGTTGTTAGAATTAGGGATGCCACATCGATGTTAATTATTTGTTCTCATCAATTTAACTTTCTCACCTATTGTATCATATAATACTCTCTCTCTATATATATATTTATATATATATACACACACACACACACATATACATATACCTACACAGAGAATATTAT
>NW_027111958.1:1008497-1037768 GCF_000696795.3 Halyomorpha halys | reverse complement strand
ATCATATAATACTCTCTCTCTCTCTCTATATATATATATATATATATATATATACACACACACACATACCTATACATGTGTATTTAGATATTCACATTTAAGTTACATACCCATTGCATCTTGTATTTCATGTTGTTCAATATATTGATTCAAATAGTTTTTTAGACACTACTTACATATATTATCTTCTTACCTATATAATATATTTCATCTTTCATTGTTATCAATCAACTATTTTTTATTATTCAATTCATTGTTAGGTATATTTCAAAATTTGTTAGTTTATTATTTCTTTGAATGATGGATGTTATCATATATTTATAAATAACTGACAGTATAATTTAAAATAAGGATATGGTCAGGGTTGCAGCCAAAAAAAAGAAAAAAATAGCTTTGAACTATTTATTGTCTAATGTTTCGCCCCACTTTGTGGCACTTCATGATTATTGATTTAAGAAATGATGGTTGTTAACTCTTTTTGTTTTATAGCTCTGAAACACAGGTTGAAATTTAGGCATGAATAAATAATTTTCTGTTTGTTTTTTTGCTGACCGCACCCCCGACCATCTTCTCCACTTATTAATTATCTACACCTCATTAGATATAATTTGTTTTGCTGAGATGAAATGGATGCTTCTTTCTTACTTGTGCCACGGTCACCAGATATGTGTTCTGCTGATGTGGAAGCCGAACTGCAGGCTGTGCCCTAGTGCCTGTAATAGCGAAGGCCAGAGGTTCCTGCCTTGCAGGGACTAGCCCTATCAGCTCTGATTTGCCCTTTTCTTTCTAGGTGGTGCCAAAACTACCATTTCTTGTCAGTAGATGGCACTCCTCATCAGTTTCACATAATTAAAGAGTTCACCCCCTTAAAACCTCAGAAATCAGAAAACTACATGCCTGTGAACTGAACACATGCTAGGGGTATTCATGATGTGTTAAATGTAAAATGTTATTTATAACTATAGGATTGTGAGCAGCCCTATTTGAAGTCATGTTAAACCTTAAATGCACAAGAGTCCCTAGCGGATTTTCTCAGCAACTTGTTGTATAAACCTTTATGTTTATAACCTTCCTTCCAGACCCTCATGTTATTGTTTACTTCAATTTTGATTTAAGTAATTAATTACAACATGCCTAGAGTGAGTGAAAAGTGGAATTTGTGTGAAAGTTTAGCTTATGAAATGAAATGAAAAAATAACTTTATTCTGGGACATATGTCCCCTAAGAATAATTACATGGTTCATATAGTGAGATTTTTATATGGGGAGCGTTTACAAATTTTCAGATAGTAGAATGAAATTACATTGTTTTTTTTTACTGCTTTTTTCCTCAAATGTATCATTAAAATTATCCATTCTGGTTTAATAACAGGGATATGAATACTACAAAGACACGAAAGAACTGAGCTGTCACAACAAAAATGGCGGCGATCTCAACTGGTCTATTGTGTGACGTCATTCTCCATTTAACAGACCAAGTAACAGACTCTCAGCCATGTTACATGTTATTTTGTTTTACCACGGTAAAAGAAGGGAATTTTTTTTCGATTTAACATGTTAAACCAAAGATCATGAATACCCCTTCCTTCTGTTAAAAATTGGTTTTCTTTTAAAGCTTCATGTGTTCACTTATCAGTTTCTTTCATGTGAAAGCAGGTATATGAAATTAAGTTAAGATGGGATGATAATTTCATAGTGAATTGTAAGGCATTGTGAAATCATTAATGAATTTGTGATATAAGTTTTATCAACTCATCTCGACTAAAAGCTTCACGGGTTTTTGAAATTCAAGGAGTGGGCTCTAAGAACTGTAGTTGCAATAATAATATATGTAGCGGTGTGGAAAACTAGGAAAGTCGAATTGTCTAACATTTAGTTAATTGGTTGTAAACTGTTATAAGGACATCTATCAAGTTGAGTTAAATTATTTAAGTCCATTTAAAACAACTAAAAAGACTTCCCGAGGATGGTTTACACCCAGTTAACTCAATTTTTAGGTTACTCGACATACCTAGTTTTTCACAACCGCCACAGGTATCTACATTTTGATGGGTTCGACCAAATTTCGCTATCTTTTTACTAAAGGATATCTTGAATGTATCACTTATAGTACAATTACCAGTAATTGTAATGTACACTTTTCAAATACTTCATATCTGATAGTGAAACTGGATGCATCAGTGTGTACTTGGAAATATACATTAGATAGCAGTATCTATCACAATGTAAACTTATTTAACAAATTATTCTCATTCACGGAAGGAAAATTCGCACTGGGATCTGTTAGTTTGTAAAATTCTCATACTTTCAGTTATTCCAAGTCGTCTGGTGTACACCCTTAATAAACTATCATAAATGAAGAAAAAAAGTTATAGAAATAAAATAACACTTTTGCGTTAAGTCTATTTATTGAGAAAAGCAAATGTAAACTGGATAATACAACTGAAAATTTCCAAAATAATTTGTGTAGAAAACTGTAAGGCACATGAGATTTACAAAAGAAACAGTTTATAGTCTCAATACAGAAGTAATACAATCCAATTAGCAATATAGGTTTAAAACAATTTTACAGAAATAGTAAGTTAACTAGTGTACAAGACAGAAACCAAATTTTTTTTTTCTTTTTAGCGATCAAATAATATAAAGTAAACAATATCTTCTGGGTATTTCATTATTCAATCATCGAAACATTTTATCATTTATTTAATTTTTAAATAAAATAAATGAAGTAGAAACAAATTTGAACAAAAAGTGGTAAAAATAGATATATAAACAAAAGGTATAACAGAATTTGTACAAGAAAAAAAGGAAAACAACTAAATCTATTGTGGACAGAACCAGATGTTTTTCTCTATTACTTAAATGTTTGCTATTGTTTGAATATTGAACTATTGTATGGCTAAAAACTTATAGAGCAAATGAATTATTGCACAGTATCAGTTTTCCATTTTTTTTTTGTTTTTCCTTTTTTTTTCTTTCAGAGTAAAAAAAAAAAAAAAAAAAAAAGAGAAGTAAATATCAAGAAATATTGAAACCGCTCCCTCCCCATCTGTAGCTTTCATAAAATAATTTGGACAGTAAAAAAAATAATAATAAATTAAAAAATATTTATCTTCTCTAAGTTAAAAATGCCCCCATAAAAATTATTTCTTCGATTAATCCAGGAATAATTTAGGAATAAAATTATTGCATTTGTCATCCCCTCATTATAAAAAAGAATATGTTTTTTTTTTACCGTAAAATAAAACAATAAATAAAAATGACAACAGAATAGAATTTCTTTATAAATTTTTTCTTAATTTTTTTTTAAAAGATTTTTTTTTTAGCATTAGGAGATATACAACTTGACATCACTAATATCTCCTGCCTCCATCCTCAATATTATACAGAATTACATCGAGTCGACTTCATAAGAAGTTTAAACTATGATCAATTTTGACAAGAGCTTGCAGAGTAGCAAGTCCGAAAAATCCAGATTTAATAAACCTGGATTTCCTAGGATGCATAAAAGAAATTTTGAATTTAGAACCGAAACATGCATCCTACGTTAAACTGGTACCAGTATCGGTACCATATAGGAATTAAATAAAACTCCATTTCATGTGGATCTCTAATATACTTCCGAGTTAAACCCTCTTGACTGGACTCCATCAGTTTATTTATTATAAATAAAATTATCTCCTTCCATGGGTGGTATCGGTTTTTTTTTTATTTAAAAAAAAAAAAAAACCCACCGTTTTATTATTATTATATACAAAATTTGTAAGAAAATAATCAAAAAAGTTCATCAAAAAATTTTGCACTAAGAGGGATATTTTGTCTTACACCCTCAAAAACAGAATTTTATTACTTAATTATTTACACAAATGACTTTTAACAAAGCGGATGAAGAAATCAGCTCTACCACACCTTAGGAGATCCAAAGATGTTATATCTATGGTGTAGTTAAAACTCATTTCTGGGCCTACCGCTTTAAGATCAAATTAAAATCAATTTCCTTTTTTTTTTTAATAACAGAACTGAGAATTGGCTCTCAACCCTTAAAATGTCATTACGAACTATTTACAACGCTTTATATAATTATTATACAGTCTGTGTGAACATCAATAACGACCTCAATACAATCATGTATAAATATTTACATAAAAATTGTATAAAAACGTCTGAACAAAAAATCATTCTTTGTTCCCCCCCTTCCATTTTTTTTTTTAATATAAGAAAAAGTTTTGTAACTATACATCATTAAAACTTATTTTACGTAGGTTTTATAGTCTTAAAAAAATAATGATCGCTGCTTTTAATATTATCTTTGATGATCTTCCGAAACAAAAAAAAAAAGACTATTTACAAAAAAATGATGTTGATGCTTCAAATAAATTACTTATAGTTGCCATCTTCGATACCATCTTCCAATTTAGCAACGTATAATGAAGGATCGATCACCTGGAAAAGCAAAATTGATTTGTAAAACATTTTTCATCAAAATAAATTATTAAAATTTGAAAATGGATTAAGTCTAGTATTTCGGTATGAAATAAAAAATTAACTACTGATCTCTAACATGGTAAGCATTTGTTTACGAGCAGGAGCAAAATTACTAAATTAACAAAAAGTTTTCTTCAATTTGATAATACTCTTTACTTCAAAATATTTTTAAATGTAACATATTTAACCGTCAACCCCCCCCTCAAAAAAAAAAGGTGAAAGATGGTTTCATTTCAAAGATAAAACTTTGACAAGAGAGGAATGAAAAGTTTTTATTTTAAATTTCTGTGAATCCTAATAACCAAGCAAAATGGTCCATGTATGAAGAGAAATGAGTTATAATAAATTAAATTTACATTTCATAATATTCTTAATATAAGATTAGCTTAAGTATAGCTTACCTTAGGTATTGGTTTAATCTCTGTTCCAAGCTCCTGTTCGATGCGATGGAGTGCGAAACGGTCTTCGTAAGTGATAAGATTGATAGCGATACCAAGATGTCCAAATCTACCGGATCGACCAATTCTGTGAAGGTATGTTTCTGCCATTTTGGGAAAATCAAAATTTATGACGACATTTACAGCTTGGACATCGATACCACGAGTAAATAAGTCTAAAACAAAAAACAATAAAGATATATCATCATATATTTCCAGAAAATCATTGGTCAAGCAGGTACACGCCTGGGATGTGATAGAAACTTTTTCAATGAAACTAACCCGACCAGAAGTGCCACTTTTATAGAATCCATTTTTTAATAATTTTTATTAAACTCCCCATGTTAATGTACAATTAAACAATCTTTAGTGATAAATAAGTCTAAAACAAAAAACAATAAAGATATATCATGATATACTTCCAGAAAATCATATGTAAAACAGTTATAAACCTGGGATGTGAAAGAAACTTTTTCGATAATATCAACCGACCAGAAGTACCACTTTATAAAATAGATTTTTAATATTTTTTTCCGATTGCTCAAAAATGGCTTTAACGATTTTGATCAAACTTGCCATGTTAATGTACAATTAAATGATCTTTAATAGTAAATAAGTCTAAAACAAAAAATAATCAATATATATTAGCATATATTTCTAGAAAATCATATTTAAGGCAGGTATATGCCTAGGATGTGATAGAACCTTTTTCGATAAAATCAACCGACCATATTAAGGGTCACTTAATAAAATTGATTTTTCACATATATTTCTATAAAATCATTACAAACCAGTAATGGTGTTCAAAACTGTGTTGGTTACCCTCTGCTAACTAAAATATTATGAAAGTAGCTCAGTCACAAATATAGCCAGTATATGTTTTCACAAAATGTATTTTAGTCAGATCTTTTCATTCTCTGTATAATATTAAAGTTTTATATATATATAAAAAAAAGAAATGTGTGAAAAATGCTTATAAACACAGGGTTACAAATGGCTGACACCATAAGTGCTCAGTTTCAAACACGGCGAAAGATAGTATAGTCAATCATAGCAGATTACTGATGTATCACAGATAACTAACTAGTCTATGATCAAATCTATATCAAGTTCTACAAATGTATTTTGTTATATAGTTTAGGAAATGTCAGTACATGGTTGTACAAAAAAAAAAAAAGTTAATAGAAATTTAGTAACAACTATATACTGGTGTTCTATACGCTTTAATTTTACAAATCTTATTACACACAAACCTATGGTAACATTCATTAGATACTAGTAAATTTAAGAAACAAAAATACAACAGGGAAAAAGGAAATTCAATAAAAAATACAACCAGAATATTTCTTCATCTCTTAACAGAAACTTACCAGAACAGACTAGATTACGGCAAAGCCCAGAACGGAAATCATGGAAGACCCTATTCCTGTGAGCTTGTGCCATTTTAGCGTGAATATAGTAACAACAGTAGCCAAGCTCTGTTATTTTCTTCGCCAGCAACTCTACTCTTTGAGTAGAATTACAGAAGATAATACTTTGATTTATTTGTAACTGTAAATAATAAGCAATAATTAAAAAAAAAAAAAAATATGATATAATAATAATCAAATTAGATATAACTTAAGCGCTCAATTAATTACCTTAGAAAATAGAGTATTGAGGCAATGAACCTTTTGCCTTTCTTGTACAAATGCATAATATTGAGTGACTCCCTTCAAAGTCAATTCTTCCATCAAATTAATTTCATATGGGTCCTTCAAATGCTTATCCTGAAAAAAAAAAAGCTTTAATCAAGTGAGGTATTCTATGTAGATACTTTCCAAAAGTATCACTTATCTATTTTGAATTAAATTGTGCATATATGGGCAAGGTTCTTAATCCATAGAGAATCAAGTCCTGTAAACAACCTGTGAATATAAAAAACCCACTAATTTATACAGGGTCATAGGAGCTATATGCTGAGGTAGCAAAAACAATAAATAAATATATATATATAAGCAATTTAATGAAAGATTTTTTATTTTATTATTTATTCATTGACATTTACAACTGTACATAAAAATATATCTAGTAAATTTGATGTTAAATTATAATGGTATAATACAGGCATATAGGGAAACTACCCATTGGTAGCACTCTAATAACGTTCCTACATAAGAAGGTCTTTAGGCCATCTTCTTTTTAAGCGCCTCGGATGATTCTCAGAAATAGAAGAGGAAGTAGGATTAGAATCTAGTGGGTTTGGGTGATTAGAGAGTTTATCGTAAAAGGTTTGGTTCAGGCTAGATTGATTACATATCGAGCATCAAGATCTTCATGGATGATTTTATTTGTGATAAAGTAAGGAACATTGAGGATTGGATACAAGAGGAATTCTATGATTTAGTGAAGCCCCGAAGTTCATCTCCGCATGTCCAGATAGGCTTTGTTATAATTGTGTTATTATAGATCAATGTTTAGTAATGGATCAGAAGTTTAGACCGTTTGTCAAGTAAATGTAGTAGTCGGAATCAACGAGCAGTTTCCTGACTTTTCAGTCCTACAAGTTACGACGTTTGTCCAGATGTAGTCCAAGGTAGCGGATCTATTCTACAGGGGTAAGACCGACATTATTGAAGGATACTGTAGGGCAGTCGGTAGCTAACAATATTGATATGGTTAGTTGATTTAGTGACATTAAAAGACTGTGAAGGGGATGCAAACAACAGGTCAAGAATTTCTATTCTCACCTTAACTTTAAACGGCAACAGTGTTCCTAAATTATTAATTATAATAAAATGTATGTTTTATCAATTTAGTCTCAATACTCTTTATTGATTCAAGCAAATTAACGCATCTAATGATTTGTATTATAATTTATACAAAATAAAATTGAACTGGATTCAGAATGACTTAGTTCGAAACAGCTTTTAAGGAACTGAACGAAGAATTTCTATCTCTAATTAAAGTTGTAAATTAATAGATGTCCATGGGAATGGCTAGATTGGTTGAAACCTTTAAGATTTAAGTAAATAAGCAATGCTAAGATTATATGGATACATTTTACTATAATAGATTAACCAGGCAAGTCAACCTTCATTGTCAATATCCGTTTAACCTATTGCTTTGAACAGCCCTAACAAGTGGGGCAAAACGTTGGACATTAATTAGTTATAAACTATTTGTTCTTTTTTGACCACAACCCTGACCATCTTTTTGCATATTCAACTTTCATAATATTTAATGCCTGCATAATGTTACTTACCATGAACTGCTTGACTGTGAGAGGAAACGTTGCAGAATATAGCAATATTTGACGATCTTTTGGTAAACGAGAGATTACATGGTCTAGCATTCCTTTAAAGTCCTGAGACAATAGCTTGTCGGCCTCGTCCAAGACAAGTATCCGACAGTGATCCATGTGAGCGACCTTCTTGTCCATTAAATCGAGTATACGACCAGGTGTGGCAATAATAACTTGCACTGGAAACAATAAAAATTTATATTTTATTTCTTTTATTCTAGTATCTTACTTACATATATTCTCATTCTCTCATATAACAGATAATTTTACAGCGGTAATGGGGCTCAGTTTCAAATTTTTTTTTTAGTTTCAGTTTTGAACATAATTGGATTAACACCAGCTTTGGATTGTTTGATAAAAAATTTTTAAGCCAAGTAAAACTAATTATTTTTTTTTATAGAAATTTGGTTATAAATTGTGTATGTATATATATTCAACTAAGATTTTACTGTTCTTGAAAGAACTTCAACTGTTGATGATGACCAAATTCAATCATTGGTCACAGACAACCCTCACTCTAAGACACGGGATATCGCAGAAACACTTGACATATCCCATTCAAGTGTCTCATAATCGCAAAGGCATAGTTTTCCACCATGATAACGCTCATCCACGCGTCACTGAATACCCAGTAGAAATTGTTTTTAGTTGTAAGAAGAGTTTGGCAGGGATGTGATTCCCCAACCACCCAATTCACCAGACCTTGCCCCAACAGATTTTTACTTATTTCAAGCAATTCAAAATTTTCTTAACGGGAAACATTTTAATTCGCTCGAGGACTGCAAAATGCACATAGAGGAGTTCATAGTGCAAAAAATCTGAGAAGTTCTGGACGGAATAAGAAAAATTACCTGAAAGATGGCAACATGTAATAGATCAAAATGGGTCATATATAATTGATTAAACATATTTACAGTAACCTGAAATGTTTTATTGAAATCTCCAGTAAAAAATGCAACAAACTTATTTTATAACCCAATATTTGAAATAATATTTACCATATTGTTTTGGGGTACCCCTTATTCAACATAATTACCTTGATACTAATTACATTTTGGTAAAACAAACCGATAATGAGAAGGGGGGAAATACCAAATTAAAATAAAATACATTACTTGGATGGAATAAAATACATATCATTGATTTATATTTACATTAATATATGTTTAGTTATATATATAATCAATAATAAATATTAAAGAGGACAATGATCATAACTAAGAACATATGTTAATGTACTCTTAACTCTAATAAATATTTTCTAGTTCTTTTTACTACTATAATGTATTTTTTTTTTCCGATCCCTCTATAGACAGAAAATAAATATGAATTAATAAATGCATTATGTGAAGAAGAACATAGTGAAATACTTATCTATATGTGCTAGTTCAGTGGAAACTCTTACTATATTTGGAGCTGAAGGGGCTCCACGTTTTTTTTATTAAATCTAGGAATATGTTCATATGCTATAATGGAATAACTGCCACTGGCTCAGTCATAATTTTAAACTGACTATCCTCACATTGAAATATGATCATTTGAAGTTATTAACAAGAATCAAATCTTATTTTCAAAATTTTGATTATTCGCATGTGCTCAATTAAACACTAAATAGTATTAATAATACCATGTTATCTACCTACCTTTCTGGAAAATCCTCATGATATCGTCTCTAAGATTTGTTCCTCCAGTAGTAACCATTACTTTAATATTCATATGTTTAGCTAGTTCAATACAAATCTGTGATGTTTGAAGAGCAAGTTCTCGCGTAGGAACGATAACAAGAGCTGAAACAAGAATAGAAAAATAGTCAAGTATTTTATATGTTCTAAAAACTATTTAGAGTTGCTATGTATTGGAAGAGCAGCAAAAGTAGTTTAAGCCAAAAAATATCCGTAACATTGAGCATTGCTAACAATGTATTGAAATTTTTACTTATTCCACTGCACTCCCTCCTGTAGACAGTTCTTTTAATCTACTCAGATAGATTACCTTGAATTTGGTCTAATCCTGGGTCAACTTGTTCTAAAACAGGAATGGAATAAGCACCAGTTTTGCCTGTTCCATTTTTGGCCCTTGCTAGTATATTCCTTCCTGAAAGGGCTATTGGTATACTGGCTTCTTGAATAGGGCTTGGTTTTTCCCAACCTTTCTCGAATATACCCATGAGTAGTTCCCTTTTCAGACAAAACTCTTCAAATTCATTGCCTTTTGTGTCAGTGACATCCTGAATTCAAAATATGTTATCAGTTACATATTTGGATTACATATTATAACACCACCTAACACGAATATTATACTAACACTTGTTTTTTTTCTCCTGTCAGTTGGTGGGATCTTTAGTTTAGCCTTCCAACTTTCCTCAGGTTCCCTGCAAAAACAATCATTTCTAAACTTATAAAAGTTTACTTTATAATACCATAGTTCCATGTTTTTTTTAATGAGCTATAGTGCTTAAATACAAGGGGTTCGCATAAATTGATTACATATAGAACAAATAAATAATCATTACTTACAATTTCTTTATAGGTTTACTTGGGATCAACGGTGATGCTGCAAGCGGTTTTGTAGCAAACTGCGACTCGGTCATCATATTTATAACTTATAATAAATATCAAAATAAAAGACAAATTAATTTCACCTAAGTAAAAATTCAGTCTATTCACTATATACAATATGAAATGTCTACTTCAATAAATCAATTTCTCTATAGAATAAATTGTTCATTATCACACTTTCACAAACACTTAATAATTTCTTCTTCTGTAAACACCTGAAAAAAAAAAAAACATTAAAAATTAACAAAAAATTTTTTCTGATATAGGTTGGGCATTTAAGAGAGAATACAATGAACTAAAATGAATCTGTTCCAAAAGGTAACTATTAAGAATATTTTCATATCCAATAAGCAAACTTACAATTATGAGTTATAATACATTTAAAAAGTTATAATTTCTTAATAAGTGTGAATGTATATAAAACAGTTTAATGTGTTTAAATGTATACATACACACATATATTTGGCAGTATCACCACGATGACCTTTGACCTAAGATCTACATGCAGCCAAAACTTTTTTATACCGAATGGACTATTCATGATATACTATAAGATAATCGGTGAACTTCACTGTAATGACTCAGAAATTAATTTAATAACTAAATTTTGATTAATTATAAAAGAGTATGAATCAGTAATGAAAGCATTCATATAGTTATTTCTTTATAAGAATGCTACTTTTTCAATTAAATGGTAATTGAATTACTTATTTAAATATGAGTAATGTGAATAACTTTAATATATCATCATGATATAAGTTAAAGAACAAAAGGCTGCAAAAAAACATCACTCTGTAACTTTACTACTAGACTGATATGTTCTTTAAAAAATCAAGTTACTTTATGGAAAAAAAAAAGTAACAAAACCTCCTACATTAGTATTTACTGTTCAAAAAGATACTTGCATAGACTAAAGTTAGTAAAAATGACTACATTTTAAATTAACATTGATAAATTATGTCAAGAACAATTAAACCACGAAATGACAAAAAAACACTTATGGATTATTTGAAATATTAAACATCATAAATTATCAAGCCTAGATAATTTGAACTAAATAACCTCTAAACTACCTTTGAGTTAAGCGGTTAAACAATTAGTTTCTTTATTTTTGATTAACATACATTTAAAACCAAAATGATATGATGTTAAATATAATATAAATAATTAACAAACAAATTAATTAAAAAGAAAAAAGGAACCTATTTAAAAAAAGAGAATAGATCAGAAAGATCACTATGAAATATTGTTATGCCCATAATCATCAGAAATAGATAGCCGAAAAAGCTCCAAATAAATATAATAAATACTTATATAACGAAAAATACAAATAAAAGTTCAATTTGGCAACATTTTAAAATGTTTTTCAATAATAAAGAGAATACTGAAGAAAAATATGAAGTTATGAGTATAGAAAATTATCATAAATTTAATGTGAAAATCAACAAACCAAATATTGTTTATAGTAGAAAATTAAAACACTAAAAAAAATGGCATAAAAAACAATATATAATGAGGTCATGTTAATGTGTTAAACAGTAACCTACTATGCTACCTGAAGGGGAAGTTTACTTTCCTACACTCAAGCACAAAATCAATATCAAAACAAATCAAAATAAAGCATACTACACCAATTTTTTAGATAATTATAAAAGAGATCAGGAGCTTTCATCAATTAGTGAAAGGAATTAAAGTTCAATCTGAAAACTCAACTAAATCCTCAAATGAAATCAAAATGGAGGCATAGAAATTGACATAATGCAGGAATCAACATGGTTTTTTCTGGCCTCAACATGAAAGCTATAATTGAAACACAAGTAACTAGTTGCACCATAAAATAGCTACAAGAAACAACAAAATAAGAATAAACAGAAAATAGGAATGGAATCAGTATAAAAAAGTCAGTAGATAATACAAACTCACATTCAATTGAGAAAATCTTAAAATGCACCTATTATGAAGCTAGCCAGTAATAAAATTTTAGACAAATGCTTTACTACTACACTAGAACAAAAAAAATAAAGCTAATGAAAAAAAATTCAAATTATTCTTACTAATGATAAAAACGATAATTAGAATTTTAAGGTTTTCACATCACAAAACATATTAAAACTCACTACAATTACAATTCATAATACACAAGAACAGAAAAATAAAACATCTACCCTATCAATTAACATTGAAAAATTGGGGCAATTGGAAGAAACGAACATGGCGTTTCACAATACAAAAGTAAAAATATATAAACCTACAATTCACAGACATCATATAGAAATAATAACTGAACGAAATAAGCTTTGCAACTCACGTTCATATAACAGCTAAACTATAATTCAATCCAAGATATTTTAAAACTGAAATAACAATTCTTGAACAGAGTAAATACCTGAAGCTTTAACTGTCTACACGTTCCCCAAATCTTCTATCAGCGCTGACGACACTGAGCAACGGCAGTCGAGTGAAACTGGACGAGTGTTTGTATGAAATAAATGAAAAAATATTTTTTATAATTAAAAAACTACATTATAATAAACATGGATAGAATTTTTTTTCGAATAGTTTTACGCTTAGTTATTTCATCAATAATAGGAATATTGATATCACAATACACAATCTGAAAATATACTATTCCCGCTATTTTTTAAAACTTAAAATTACTATTTATCCTGTTTTCAAATTAATTTACTGTCTAATTTGTTATCAATTTATTAGTAATTAGCAACAGATATGTACTACGAGAAAGAAATAAGAGGTCGAATTGAAATATTAACATCGTCGCACATTTAAAATGATAAGTATAATTCTGAAGGTGCAACTTAATATGTATAAATAGTTTATTAATTGTTTTATAGGGACGTAAATTACCTGTTCTTTTCTGAAATAATCTTCGCTAATAAGAGTGGTATATTGAAATCAATGAAGGATTCATAAATTATTTTTATAAGGAGAAAAAACTCTTTATACAAGTCAATCGGAATGACGGTCAGACCAAAGATGGACATTCAGATTGATCGTGTAAGGAGGGGGGGGGGCGAATGCTTCATTCAGTTCAATTAATGTGTTTCACTTTATTCTTGCAGGCAAACACTCGAGATGTCACCTCCCTCCCCTAATTATTTGAAAGACCTAAAAGTTGGGAAATTGGAAAACCTAAATCTTACTGCAAGAATTGTGGTGAAGGGACCACCCCTACATGGTCTGTAGGAATGACAACCATTCAAAAGCCAAAGTAACGTGAATCAGGAAGACACCTACACTATCAGTTCCACTGTACTTATATATTTATTACATATACTTACTTGTATAGGAAATATGGAACAATAAGGATCTTGTACATTTCTCTTTCGATTCATAATAAACTAAAACCTTGTTTTAACATTATTTTGTCATTTGTCTACAAGAATTAAGTAAAACGAACGAATCTGGCAGCCTACCTTCCACTTTCTCAGTATTTCTACTATTTCCTCGTCACTTGTACCTCCGGACTTAAAATAGCTCCTTTTTAGAATGGATAATTTTAAACATAAGTATTAACAGGTAACCTTAAAATACCAAAGGTAGTAAAAGGTAAGACACAACACGAATTACTTTTCTTTTTCACAGTAATGCACTTATTACTTCACTTTTTATTTCTGTTTTAGAGGGATCGGAAAAAAAAAATTGTTCATAGTAGAAAAAAACACGAGGAGGCCCCTCACTTCTGGATTTAAAATAGCACCTTTTTTTAGAATGGATATCTCATAAATAACAAATAAACATAACAGGTAACCTTAAAATACCAAAGGTAGCAAAAGGTAAGACCCAACACGAATTATTTTTTCTTTTTCACAGTAATCCACTTTTTATTTCTGTTTTTGAGGGTTCGGAAAAAAAAAATTGTTCATAAAAACACTTTATACTATTCACATACGATTCTTGACTCAGGGGTACACCGAATCTCCTCTTTTTACTAGTAGGGCCATACAGAATGTACAATTTACAATGACGAGATAAGTTTTGCACTGTAACCTTTGAGTACCACTGGCAGAAAAAGGTAATACTCGACATGATTTATGTTTTTCCACACTTAAAGCAACCACTAATTTATTGTTTTTTACTCTGTTTTAGAGAAACCGGAAAAAAAATGTTCATGGTAGAGATACTGATTAAGAAATGGAAAAAGGGGATACGAATAAAGGAAGATGAGATTTTTCGTTTTTGTTCATTATATTTCTTTATTTTTAACCTCCTTTTTCCATCTGTTAGTTTGTACTATATATTACATTTCTTATTTTTATCTGTTATTATTTCCGTTTTCATTAATTGTGACGTATTATTTTTCTTGTTTTTATATTTCATTGTACATATTTTTAATTTACGTTTACATAATTTAAGTGTTCGTACCTTTTCAGTCCTGATGAACCCCTGCAACGAGGGACGAAACGTTGGCTCAATATAAATAGATTAATTACTTTTTGAGTTTTTCTTTGACCGCAAACGAACCATCTTCCTTTTGTTCACATTTATGATTTTCTTTATTATCAATGTCTGTTTAACCTATCGTCTTGAACAGCCCTGCAAAGTGGGGCGAAACGTCACAATAAATATTTGTTCTGTTTCTTTTAATGTACTCTTAACTCTAATAAATATTTTCTATTTTTTTTTTACTACTATAATGTATTTGTATTTTTTTTTCTCATCCCTCTATAAACAGAAAATAAACATGAATTAATAAATGCATTATGTGAAGAACATAATTCAATGTAAATACTACCTTTTTCTACTCTTACTATAATATTTGGAGGTGAGGGGACTCCAAGTATTTTTATTAAATCTAGGAATGTTCATATGCTGTAATGGTATAACTGCCACTGGCTCAGTCATAATTAAACTGACTATTCTCACATTGAAATATGATCATTTAAAGTTATTAACAAGAATCAAATCTTAATTCAAAATTTTGATTGTTCGCATATGCTCAATAAAGTTATTTTACCAAAATTTAAATACAATGGCTTTGACTTCATTGGACATATGCTGTTCTCCCTTTTCTTTGCTGAAGACCAAGCTGAGGTCACATATAGCAGACATAGCCTGGAAGAAGCGCTGAAGATAAATTTTGATAAGACCTAATACCTCCTAGTACACTGCAAAGAGGCCATGGACCTTCAGATTAATAGAAGTATGTGTAAGAAGGTAGACTTCTTCAAATACCTGGGGTCGACAACAGATGGGAACAGTGATTCAGAACTAGAGGGTTAGGAGGAGAACTGGTCTGGAAACAAGGTTGACTAAACTGTTGCTCCCGGTACTCTGGAATACAATCACCTCAATGGACAACAAAAGACATATTTTTGAGTCCTCACTTTCTATTCCAAACTACAAGCAGCAGTGATGGATTTCTGGAGGAGATGCCGGAGGATTACCTGCCTGGATAGAGTCAGGAATGAGGATATTAGGAGCAGCCTAGGGGTGACCGAAGGAGTTCCAAAGAGGATTAGAAGGAGCAGACTGCAATGGTATGGGCACTGTCAACGGATGCCAGAATGAAGATGGCCGAAGAGACTTCTGCAATGGGAACAACCAGGAAGACGGAGGAGAGGAAAACCCCAAAACCGGTGGAAGGACAAGACCAGCAGGGGGGGCTTGAGGAGGAAGACTGTTGGGATAGAGATAAGTGAAGGGACGCTGTGACTTAGCCAGGCAACTCATTGAGGGAAAAACCTGCAAAAGTAAAAAGTAAAGTTAAATACAATAAAACATTGGTTCCCAAACTTTTTTAACACAGCACCTTTTTTGAGCTAAAAAACTTTTGTGGCACCCTTGTCGGGCTAATAACATAAAAATGTCGCCAAAATTATCCTTAGAGTGGTTGAGTATATAGGAAAATAAGAAAAAACAATGCAAAATAAATCCCGAGATACACTGTATATCAGCTATTTTAAGGTGGCATTCGCTTATAACACTCCTAGCATAAACTAAAGGAACCGCTGCAATACAAATCAGTTATAATGATCTCACAAATAAAATACATAGTTTTCATTTAACTTACAATCATTTATAATGTATTAATTGGTTATAAGAAACATATTGCAGGAATCTTTAATCTGTTTCATTATCAGTTATAGTGAACAGGAAGTGAGGTTAAACACTTATAACTTTCAAGTCTCAGAAAACATACACTTGATGCTGTTCCATTTTTTTAACAAATAACAAATTTCTTCATTAGTTTTTTCAAAGGAATAAAAAAGTTTTTTTTTTCACTTTATGGCCACTAGCTGAATCGTTCGATTATCTTGTTTTTGTTTTTAAAAATTCATGATATGATGGAATGAGATGTCCACATTGCACTCCTGAGACTATTCTTTTACTATTATAATCTGTCTATACAATAATACTGTGGGTGAATAACTCCATTCACCTTTATCCCTATTTTGTTTATATTTATTATAGTACAACCATAATACATAACACTATCGAGAAAAATACCACAAATTTCTGTGTGTTTTTAATAATTTTTTCTAGTCCAATACATAATAAATGAATATTTATGTAAACAGTTGACCATATAATTTAAAACATGAAGATGGTCAGGGTTGCGGTAAAAAAAAGAACAAATAGTTTAAAACTATTTGTGGACATTAAATAGTTATTAACTATTTGTTCTTTTTTTGACCGCAACCCTGACCATCTTATATATAAGTTTTATGGTCAACTATATATATAAAATATTTTATTGTCAATGTCTGTTTAGTCTATTGTCTTGAACAGCCCTGATGAAGCCCTACAAAGTGGGACGAAACGTCAGACAATAAATAGTTGGAAACTATTTTGTTATTTTTTGACCGCAACCCTGACCATCTTCTTCATATAATAAATGAATGTATTCAAAATAATTTAAATGCACACATATAGTAAATTTAAAAACTGTGAATGTTTTTAGCAGATAAGGGTTTTGAATTTCCAAAAAATCTTATTAAAATACATAAATGTTGTATATAAAGTAATTGAAATTAATTTGAAACTGCATAAATGAAAGTAAAATTTGGATTAATAATTTCAACTACTTTATGAACCTGTGTAATAATCCGAAATTACAATTTCTAGTTGAACCTAAACGATAACAATTGATAATTACAATATTTTGAAGTACTTTTTGCACAATAATGGTGTATATTGATAACTTCACTGTACACATTAACACATAGCAATGCATTGGGTATGATGTTCAGATAAAACCAATTGTTCAATTTGAGCAATATATGAATACAGTAAACACTGCTTATAATATAGTAAACTTGACGGTCACCTGAGATCCATTATAACTGATTTATAGTGTTAAATAAATGGAAATGGAACCAATGCAGAGTAACTATGGTGCAGGAATGATACGTTATAAACTTAAACATCAAACCAAATAATGTACAGAACTAATAATTAAATAAAGACTTCTATCCTGGTGGTTTCTTTCTTTTATTTTTTTTAATCTCATTTTCATTGAGATTTACAACATTTACATTGCTTCACATTTACAATATATGAATAAAATACATAAGGATACAACACTTTAAGGTACTCGAAATACAATAAATAAAAAACAAGAACATATTGCAATCAATACTTAAAAGAAAGGAATGTACAACATCGATTTCTGGTTCTGGAAAGACTGGGTAAAAAGTTTCTAACGTAACATAATCCAATATGGTTGAAATATTGCATTTTATATACAATATAATAATGTATATTAATATACAAGTGAATTTTTTTTATCTATAAATAAATTATAATTGAAAAATCTTTGGTTCGATTTTTTACAACCATTTTTCGATTTGTTTCATTTCATATACCTCAGTCCAGTCAACGCCTGATATAACAAATAAATAAAAATTGTTCAGAATTTTAACAATACTACATATTATTTAAAAATGATAACAGAAACTAACTGATAAGAAGCTACTGACTGGACGGCAAAAATTAAATTTAAAAAAAATTAAACATTTATTATTTCTAAAAATTTAGTAATTCTGTCATTTATAGACATCAATAATCAACTTAATCTTCTTTTTTCGCTTCTATACTTTTAATAGGTGATTCTTCAGGTTTGTCAGCAACCTGGTTTTCCATTTCTCCAGAGAAACCAAATTCATTGATTCGCTTTGGATCTGTCTTATAAATCCATCTCTGGTACAAGAATATAAAAAACACGATATCTGAAAAAATAAAAATGAATAATTATGGTTTAATTATTTGATGGTTGAAAGATAAGAAGATTTTTGGTCCAACCAAAAAGCCTTAGGTTGCTAAAATACCAGCAAATAACTCATCAGTCAATTTTTCAATTCAAAATGGCTTTTTAGTTGCATCCTTTCAATTGTCCTATAAAAATTATTATTTTTTCAGAGTGATATACTTATGATTTTATTAGAGTGGTATACTGTCTCTGGAGGATTTTATTATTTTGACCTGATCATGTCTCCATTGGTGGATAGATAATAAAATTTGAAATTACATGTAAATATTTATTTATTGATATTTACTAGTATTAAAATATATATAACCAGTAAATTTGATGTTAGTTATACAATGGCATGATGCAGACATGTAGAGAATCTAGCCATTGATAGAACTCCAATAACATTTTTAGATATCTCGAGGCCATCTTCTATTCACACACCTAGGAGGATTATCAAGTAATAAAGGAGAAGCCAGATTAGCAACAAGTGTGTTAGGAAATTTATTATGGAAGGATTGGTATCTGGTTCTGGCCAAATCAGCAACATATGGAATATTGAGGTATGGATGGATGATTTGATTTGTGACAAAGTAAGAAGCATTAAGGATTTTGAATACATGAGGATTTCGATGGTTTAGTGGAGTCTAGTAAATGTTGTAGTAGTCGGAATCAACGAGCAGTTTCCTGTCTTTTCAGTCCTACAAGTTACGTCTTTTGCCCAGATGTATTCCTAGGTAATGGATCTGTTTGACAGGAATAATGGGGTAAGGATTCTGTGGGACAGGAAGTCATGGATTTATGACAAAGAGTAAATGTGATTTGGTGGTATTTATTTTAATTCCAGTTTTGACACAATTCTTTAATGATGGTGATGTGGGATTAGAAGGTTTTCTAATGGGACTTGGAAATGATACCCTCCAGTGAAAACATATGGAAGTATTGAGAGTTTGTAGCCATAATGGCCTGTACAGGTAAAAGAGCAAGCGCATTTTTTCAGAAAGCAGCACAACCTTCTACAATACGACATGAGTGAGTAGATCTTCACCACACTCAGGCAAGAGGGACATTGGCAAGATGAGAGAAATAAAGAGCAAGAGAGAAACTCGTCTTCCATCGTAACAGAATAGAACATAAAACCAAGTAACCTATAGTCCCTTCCATTATTCCTTATAAACTTATCAATAGTAAAAATTAATTTAAATTCCAACAACTATCTTGTAAACCCTTATAAAAAAACAAATATAATCAATTGTTTTACAAATATAGCAAGAATAGAGATTTAGTTCATTGTTATAAATGACTTTATTTCAAATAGGGTCCTCTCTATTTTTTAAAAGGTTTCTTAAGATTCGATTTGAAGTATATGAATAGTCGAGATATTTTTATATCCATACAAATGATTAGAAAAAAAAAATAGTAAAAAAGATAAAATGTGGCCATTTTTCGAAACTTTGGAACTAATTTTAGTACCTGAAGATAGACAGGCCATCCAAAAGGTTTAGGGTTTGGGGGGAGGGCCCCCAAAAAAATCAAAATGTTCTCGTTTACTAGATGGAGTGTATTTCTTTTGAACATTTGTGATGACCATAAAGGGATACACTTGATATATTTAAAGGCAATAAAGACCCATTAAACTAAAATAAATAAATTGTTTCAATCTCCAATTCAAAGTGACCAAATAGAATCTGATTTGTGCTGTTTGGTAAATTTTGATGTCTCATTATTACGATACAAATAAGAAATTGGTCAGAATAGTTCCCTAGGAGCTACGAAAGATTTTCAGAAAGAAATTATGATGAATCAGTAACTGGAATTTTTTGGCTAAAAGATATTACTTTTTGATTTTTTTGAAATAGAACAGTTTTATTGGGATGGTATAAACAAATATGAACTTATTTTATAGTTTGAAGTTATTTTTTAACCAACGTTACTTGAAATGAATTTAAGTTCACTTTTTAGCGGCCTACACCAGGCTTGATAAAATCACTCATATCTATTTTTTCTTGCTCTACATACAAAAACATTTGTCTATGTTTCTGTAGATGAACAATAATATGAGTAAACAAACATTTATGAGAAAATACCATATTTAAAAAAAATTTATACTTTACCATCTCTAAAGCATCCTAATCTGTACATTGTGGGCATCTTAATTACAAAAGCAAAAATGTCATCGATAAACGTATTTAAGCATTTGTATGACATCATTCGCCAAGGCATGTGCGCAACTGATTTCAACTTGTAGTTGATGAAAAGCTGTGGCGTCATCATTATAAAACCTGCAAAATGGGAAGAGGTTACAATGATATATGAATCAAATAAAAAAAATTTAAAAGATTTTTGTTTGAAGATGGTTCAGATGATGGTCAAAAAATGTAAAACAAACAGCAAATAAAACTATTTATAAGTAAAGTTTTGCAGGGCTTTATCAGTGCTAAATAAGAACAACATACAGACATTATAAAGTATAAAAAAATTATGAGAAAGTTGTATAAAAATGTATATGAATATAATAATAATTAATAAAAAGTAAAGTAATGATGATAGAATTAAAAATGATATATTATTTTAATAATTTTCATTTTTTAAGTTTACTTTGTTCATTTTTTAAGTTTACTTTGTTCCTTTTTTTTTTTTTTTAATTTAACTTTCTATGAATATTCTTATAGCCTTATCATACCATACAGTAGGGGTATTCATGATCTATGTTAAAGCGTGTTAAATGGAAAAACTCGTGTTAAATCGAAAAAAATTGCCTTCTTTTGCCGTGGTAAAACGAAATAACATTTAACATGGCTGAGAGTCTGTTACTTGGTCAGTTAAATCGAGAATGACGTCACACAATAGACCAGTTGAGATCGCCGCCATATTAGTTGTTGTGACTTTCAATACAGTTGTCAATTAACTCATCTTCATTCTCTTCTTCACAAGTTTGAAGATCAATAAGACACTCATAAGCTAAACTTTCACACAAATTCCACTTTTCACTCACTCTAGGCATGTTTTAATTAATTACTTAAATCAAAACTGAAGTAAACAATAACATGAGGGTCTAGAAGGAAGGTTATAAACATAAAGGCTTATACAACAAGTTGCTGAGAAAATCTGCTAGGGGCTCTTATGCATTTAACGTTTAACATGACTTCAAATAGGGCTCCTCACAATCCTATAGTTATAACATTTAACATGGTAAAACATATAACATTTAACACAACATCATGAATACCCCTAATGTTTGTATCTTGTTCTGATTTAGCCCTGATTAAACACTGCAAAGCGGGACGAATAAATTGTAAGTAACTAATAAATTGTTTTTTTGTTTTCTATTTGTGCCCTTTTTTTTTCACCGCTATCCGGTATTCCCACAACTAATTACATATAGGCAACTACTAATCTTCCAAGGAACGATTTTTTTACAAATAATTCTAATCCATAGATTACAAGAAGGATTACTTTAAAGTCCTGACTTTATTAATTAAACTATTATAGGGAAAATTGGACTTAACCAGAAGAAATAATCTATATTTCCAGTAGTTTAAAATTTAAAATGAAATAATAATTGGAAAATGACAGACTACCAGCTAAGCCATCTCTTATAAGCTGTTAGGTAAGCATATCCTATTAAAAGTTACAACACATTTATATTTAATTTGAAACAGGAATAACCCCCTGCTATTTCAGTATCTATTATTTAAAGAGGATAATGAAAACAGGTTTATCGCTCATTAATAGATTATTTAAAAGTATGTAAAAAAGATCATTAGCAGTTAGTACAAAAACTGTGTATGCTCTGTATTGCTAATATAAGGTTTTTTATGATCTTTAGTATTGCATCGCGAATTACAAATGGAGTCAATAGATGATTATATCAAAAAATGGTTCATGAAGGTCCACTGCCAGTTGCAGACAGTTAAAGGAGCAGTGACCTACAACCTGGGAAACCCAACCTCAACACTAAGACTGAAGCCCAGACTGCTGCAGGACATTCTTTTATAAATTTTTAATAAATATAAAATTAATTCATAGTGATACTGCCTCTATTTACTTATTATTATTATTCATTTTATTTATTCATAATTATTATTTTTTTCCCTCTTTTCTTCTCTCTTCCTTTTTTCAAATTAACTTGTTTCTTTTTACTGTTAGAAGACAATTGTTTGTTTTATTGAAGTGTACCAATATCATTTTTTTTACTTTCCTCTTTTATTAAGAAGCATTATTCTTATCTATTTATTTTATTAATATTTTTTTTTTCTTTTAATAAGAACATTTTATATAGTTAGGGGTGTCATTTTTATGACTATACCCCCTCATAATCAACTGTTAAAAAATATATATAATATAAGTTATATCAACCATGTAAGGCCCACCAAGCCGATCTGGTATAAAAATAAAATTAAAAAAAAAAAAAAAAGATCTTTAGTGTAACAAGTGTTAAATTTTGTTTCTTCTATGATGTTAAATGATATAACATTTGACATGGTTAAGAGCCTGTTAAATGGAAAGTAACGACACAAAACAAACCAAATTTAAATTTTATTAATTATTTTGTAAGCGCTACTACGATGTTTGTATCATTATATTATATCAAGAAAAAAAATTGTGATTTGATAAAAATTGTTTAAATGAGGAGAAGATGGTTGGGGGTGCGGTCAATGAAACACAAATAAGTATGATTAACTTATTTTAATGTCCCGACGTTTCGGCTAGAGTTTCTAGCCTTCTTCAGGGCTAAAAACAAAACAAGATAACAACGACAGCAAGTATAGAAAAATAAAAAAAATATATTGCTATACTTACTGTGGTTGTTATCTTGTTTTGTTTTTAGCCCTGAAGAAGGCTAGAAACTCTAGCCGAAACGTCGGGACATTAAAATAAGTTAATCATATTTATTTGTGTTTCATTGACCGCACCCCCAACCATCTTCTCCTCATTTATCATCCACAGTCAACTATCTCTCATAATTAAAAATTGTTTAAGTTCTAAAATTTTCGCATAAACTATGTGACTAATGGAACAGTTCCAAAAAGTCAAAATGTTTTTTAATCTTACATTTGTAAAAATTAATATTGTTTAAATGAGAATGTCAAATGGAAGAAATTAAAAAAAAAAAATTAATACTTTTTAAATAATTTCATTTAACTTCTTCACTGCATGATTCTCCATGCTCATTGTTTCTTGCCTTTGTAGCAACGAAGAAAGTTTAGGAAGGTGGTCAAATTTCGATAGTTTTGTACTATTGTATGTTTATATGTATATACAGTTGACCATAAAAATTTAAATATAAGATGGTCAGGATTGTGGTAAAAAAAAAAAAAGAACAAATTGTTTATAACTATTTGTTATTTTTTTTTTACTGCAACCCTGACCATCTTCTTATATTTTATGTTTAGTTTTCACTGCCACACTGATCATTTAATTTACTAATAGGTTAATACAGTAAACTATTTCATAAAATATATATATAAACTAAATTACCAAACATGAGTAAGAAGCCATAGATCATATTCAAGACCCAAGAGTACCATCCTTTGTGATGAAGATATATGAGGGAATATACTGAATAACCAGCCAACATCGGGAAGAGGACCCACGAGAGATACTTGAAAGCCAGCTGATCATACTGCCTTGTACTTGACTCAACGTATGATCCCTTGTCGGTGAACTTCAGTCGGGGTAGTATTCCAAACAACTTGTTTTCACGGTTGAGGCTTATATCCACGACCTGTAATAAATTAAAACCAAATATATAAATACACTTTAATACAAAAATCAACTCCAACCTTGCTCCAGTAAAATGACAAGAGAATAGAAAATTAAACTAAATTAAGAGATAAATGAACTGTTAAGTAAATATTATCATAATTTTAAAATAAGTTAAAATTATTTAAAATTTTTTTTTTTTTGTATCGACCAAATTTACACACTTATTTCCCAGAAACACTAAATTGTAAATCTTTACCAATTATAATTATATATAAACCTAATAAGGAAACAAAATGAACATGCCTAACTAGAATGTTAATATAAAATAAATTAATCAAATTAAACATACAATACACAAGTTTAGTAGAAGATAATATGTATCTGATATCCAACACTATCACAAATCCAGACAGTTTCGTAACCCGAACCACACATAAAAAAATGATATGTTTTTAAAAGGATTCTAAAGATTCGATTCGAAGCACATGTATAGTCAAAATATTTTGATATCCCTACAAATAATGAGAAAAAAAATTAATAGTAAAAAAGATAAAATGTGGCCATTTTTCGAAACTTTGGAACTAATTTCAGTACCTGAAGATGGACAGGTCATCCAAAATGTTGAAAGGACTATTTTATTCATGAAAAATTAATAAAAATTAAGAATTGGAGTAAGAAGGCTACTTAGTCTTGTCCAAAAAGGAAAAAACAGATAAATATAAAACTATGATATACAAGAATTTTCACCTTGTTTATTTTCCAAACTTCAATTGCAAGCCCGACAAAGCATGATATCTTGATGAGAGTATTAGTATCGTTATCTAAGACATACAGTAGAACAATGAGTGATTGGAAGACGTTAAAGAATACAGATCGTACAGAGAGTCCTTCCAGTGATTTGCGGTTGTTCCAGAATTGAATATCTGAAAATAAAAAAAAATATATATATATATTTCACAGATTAAAGTATTAGAAACAAAGATAATATAGTCAGTTATAATTTAATTAATTGGATATAAATAGACTTAGAATACTAATCTAGCACAACAAAATGAGTTTCTTATGAAACTATACGCAGGTATCTCATATAAAAGGAAGATGGTTCGGGTGGAGTCAAAAGAACAAAGTAAAAAAAACTATTCATTATGAGCCAATGTTTCACCCCACTTTGCATGGCAAAAAAAAAAAAATAAATAAAAAATAAATAAATAAATAAAAAAGTACTAATGATGTTAACTAAGAGTTGAGCTGAAAAGTTTATAGGTTGACATATACGTATTAAATCCATGTGATTTTTAGTTAGCCCTAACCTTCAAAAGATAGTGTATAAATTTGAAAGCTGTCGGACTAGTAGTTTGTGAGATATTTTATGAGATAGTATTTTGAGTGAAGCAACTTTTGTTAGTTTGAAAAAAAAAAAAATGGATAAAAAGGAATTTTTATGTTAATAAAGCATTGCTTTTTGATGTTGATGCCAAGGCTTGGGTTGATAAACATTATTACTCTGCACCAGGGAAATAAACCATTGAGAAGTGATTTGCTAAGTTTAAACAAGGCGAAATGAGCACTGAGGACGATGCACACAGTGGACGCCTCAAAGAGGCTGTTACTGACGAAAACATCAAAAAAGTCCACAAAATAATAATCAAAGGAACGTGTTGGACATATCGTGAATGAATATTTGGGTATGCAAAAGCTCTGTGCAAGCTCACGATTGAGCAAAAACAACAACAAATTGATGATTCTGAGCAGTATTTGGAGCTGTTCTATCGTAATAAACCCGAATTTTTGCTTTGATATGACATTGGATAAAACGTGGCTACACCAGAGTCCAAACGACAGTTAGCCGAGTGAACTACACATGATGAACCAACTTCAAAGCATGGAAAGATGCAACAGTGGGGTGGCAAGATTATGGCATTAGATTTTGGGATGCGCATGGTATAATATGGAAAAACCATCGACCAAAAACCAGTAACGATTACATAGTAATATTGGAGAGTTTTAAGGACAAAAACGCGGAAAAACCAACACCATTTGAAGAAGAAACTGCTTTTTCATCAAGACAATGCACCGTGTCACAAATAAAAGAAAACGATGGCAAAATTTCATGAATAGGGTTTTGAATTTCTTCCGCAACCACCGTATTCTCCAGATCTGGCTTCCAGCGACTTTTTCCTGTTCTCAAACCTCAAGAGAATGCTTGCTGAAAAGAAATTTAGCACCGATGAAGAGGTAATCACCAAAACTGAAGCCTATTTTGAGGCTGAAGACAAATCATACTATAAAAATGGAATCCAAAAATTGTATGACAGATAGCCAAAGTAAATGTGGCAAAATTATTATTTTCCTCTTCATCTATTTTAATATTTCCTAAACTTAAGCTGTCTATTTTTTTAAATAAATAATCTTATTTTTTATATAATTTCTTTCTTTCTTTGTATATTTATTCTAATTTTTATGTCACTTCTTACAATGTTTGTATTTTGATTGCATTTAGCCGTGACGAAGCCCAGCAAAGTGGGGAAAAACATTGGTTAACATCAAATAATTCTTTCTATTTTGAACATTTTGACCGGAGTATCTTTTTTGTTTTTCTTCATTTATTTCAAATACTAGCCTGCCTGCTTCGCAAGCCTCTGCAGACCCTTTGATACTAGGTAGAGAGACAACATCCAATTAATATGTCATCGGCATAACTAAATTTAATTAACACTAAATTAAAAAATTAATGAACAATATCAAAAGGACCTTACCATTTTTGAAAGCCAAGAGCTCAAAAACAGAATGAAGGATGGATATGATTACAGTAGCTGTGAGTAGGTACGGCGAGGTTTCTAGGAGCGCTTCTTTCAAGGAATCTTGATCCTCATCTTCGGTCTCGTCCTATGTTAAATATTATAATTTTGTTTAAATCTAGCAATACAAGGATAACATACAATAATAATTATATAACTACTAGATAATATCCCTACTATAGTTAGTAAAACTAAAAGTCAAAAGTTTAGAAAATGTCATCAGCGGCAATAGTAGACGTTAGCAAAGAGACTGTTTGAAATGGGTTTGCCACTGTCAAAATTATTATCAACATTTTTATTTCTCTAGTATATTCTTTTAAATCTATTTTTATTTATAATTCATTTAATGTTTCATTATTTTACATTTGTTTTAGTGACAAACCCATTTGAAAGCTCTCGCCATATGATCAATTACTAACAATTAATAATGAAGAACTAGGTGTTTTTTTTGTTGTCTAAAAAAAAAAAAATATGACTATTTCTGTTGATGATAATTATGAATGTATTGTTTTATGTTCAAGTGTAAACATTGTTATTTTGACTAATAAAGAGTGTATCTAAAGATTCATCTTTATCATTACAATAGGAGCACGCAGTAAAACATAAAGTAAATAATTGTACATAATGCAATTAATAAAATTAAAGTGATGAAAGAAGAGGAAAATAAAATGTATATATAGGTAATTGAATAAGTAGGTAAAATAACATAATTAAGGAAATAATATAAAATTTTTAGTTTATTAATAATTTAAAAATCAAAATTATGGAAAGAAAATATAAAATTGAGAGAAAGAAAATATATGTAACAAATGAAATATGTAACCATAATATTAGTATTTTACCATATTAGTATTATTAATATAGTAACCATAACATTAGTATTACTCAACCTGGGACGATTAAGTAAGTTATTTCAACTTATTTGTTGTTATATTTTTACCGCACTCCCCAAACATCTTCTCCTCGTATAAGTCATCTACGGTCAACTATCTCTTATAATTAGTTAATAAATAGTCTTCTGACATTTATATTATTCTTAATTCAGCAATTAATTTTTAAAATGATGTGCTGCTTTAAGCACAAAAATCTTTAAAAATATAAAATATAATGAATGATTTTATGATTGGAGAAGTTTGTCGGGGGGTGCGGTCAGCAAAGAACAACATAAATAAACAAAACCATATTTATTTATTTTATGCCGACGTTTCGACCTGAGTTTCAGGTCTTCATCGGGGGTTATGGTGTAGAAGGACAAAAACTAAGTTGCAGGTCTACCTTCTACGCCATAACCCCCTTTGTTTATTTATGTTGTTCTTTGCTGACCGCACCCCCCGACAAACTTCTCTAATCATTAATCTACGGTCACCTATCTACACCTCATTATGAATGATTTTAATTAATGTTACTCAAATACGAACAGGTTGAGAAACATTAATTAAATGAGAAACAATATTTAAAAAAATATATATACATAAATTACCTGGAATATATTTGCTGTAAATCTACTTCTCATGGAGTGCGCAAGATACATCTGCCATTTGAAGAGAGATAATGGTTGATAGGTAATTTTCAATTCTAAATACCTGTAAGAAATCAAAATAATCTCATAAAAACTCAATACCTTCCATATCTTCAAAAATAGTTGAAAACGGACTGTTTAATAAGGTAAGACTAAAATTACCAAAATTCCTCCAATATATTGTAATATGCTCTTTTTGAGTAGATAGTATATTTTGATGTATAAATGGTTTTAATATGTTTTATTTTATGGATCATTGTAATATGCTCTTTTT
>NW_027111958.1:1005821-1007687 GCF_000696795.3 Halyomorpha halys | reverse complement strand
AAATTATTACATTTTATATATATTTACATACATAAGCAATAAAAACTTCATTAAGAGAAAATTAATTAATTTGATACTATTTCTTAACATATTAAACTCAAGTGTTATATAAGTTCTAGCAATCAAATAGGGGTGGACTGAAATGTTGATGGGAGTTGAGACTGATTTAGTAAATTTGGGTTTCGCGGGGTGTCACTGGACAGATGTATGAAGAGAACGACTGGTAATATCGGCATTGAACCTTTCAAGTTGCTACGCCTTTATTATCCATAAATTTATCATTAATGTTTTTATTATTAATATTTTAGGGATCCGTTTGCTAATAAGTCCCTTGACATTACACGCCCATCTTATTATTATTAAAAACATATGGTGGAGAAACATGGACCCTCGAACATAAAAACATCAATCAACTAGACAGCTTTGAAAAAAGTAATTTTGAGGAGAATCTTACTCTAATGAAAAGTATATTAGAATGGTCATTAGCAAGGAAAAATAGCAAACTATTCCAGCTTTACAAGGAAATTAGCATCTCCTCTTATTTAAAAATACAAAAATTAACAAGGATGATAGATTGGTCAGTCAGTAGGTCGTACAAAAATGTAGCGGATGTTGTGAACCCACATGGTAGGCAAAAGAGTTGATGTAGGAATGGAGTATGGCACCTCGGAACCTTAGGATCTCTATTACCCTTACAGGAGACGGAAAGAAACTATTGGTGGCTGTTGACAAAGCCAAGGGCAGCTTCATGTGGCTGTTGATTTTGAGAAGAGATTAATGCTTAAAAGTAGAAACAATTTTTATATTATTAAAAAAACAAACAATTTTTATATTATAAAAAAAAAAAATTTTTTTAATAATCCTCTCTAAACTTAGTAAGAATGACATTCATCATCAAATGCCAGACTGATTCAACCCTGAAAGCCGTTACACTATCAGTCTGACTTATGCTTATTTATATTTTAGATATGCCTCTTTCTATTCGTAATAAACAGAACGCGTATTTGGCCGTAATGACGCATTGGCCTATAAGAAAAAATTAAACACACAATATGAACCAAGCACTCGAAGTCTCCCCTCCACCTCAAATTTTTAATGATCAGATTCCAAAATTTTCTTGGTAATCCTTCAGTATTATTTCTACCTGATCAACCTGAAAATTCGTCTTTACTTTTAATGTCATTCTGACTGACTATTTAAGGGTCCCTTAATATCTGCCACATTATTGATAACCTAGGATTGGACATTTTTATTCAACATTAACTTTTAAAACAAAAAATCTCATAACAAGCTAAAAAAACATTTTTGTTTCATTTACATCTTGAAAAAAATAAGAAATTAATTTAGATAAAATAATACATACTGAGTTGTTTCATTAATTGGCTGATAGTCTCTCAGTAGATTCCAAAAATCATTATAAAAGACTACTGGTTTGTAGTAATTACCATTGGGAGTGAATTCAATAACTGAAATAATAAAATAAATAATAAATAAACATAATCAGAATAAATATTAACATTAAATATCTAATATCATTTACATTCGTTTAGAGGTGATGGGATAGTTCCTTGTATCCAATTGGTCTGATCTGTCACAAAATTTATTGTAATATTCGGATGCCAGTGTGAAATAATTGCTTGGTTAGTTTTTTCGGCTTGCTAAAATGAAAGTAATATTAGAAATGATTGTAACACAATGAAATAAATAAAATTGACTGTTTTTTACCACAATAATTATAAAAAGAACCAATAGGCCCACTTGACAGACTAGTTCTCCCCCCTCCCCACCAGTAACCAATATCAATACCAAAGGTAGGGTCGAAAATTATGTGAATATAATTGAAAAAATTATTTATATATTATTTAT
>NW_027111958.1:982057-1005771 GCF_000696795.3 Halyomorpha halys | reverse complement strand
TTTTTTATTCATTTTCATTTTCTTTTCACTTATATTTACATAGTTTTTAACCCTACCTTAGAGTTTACTTTTATGTATCTTATCCTACATTATCAAAATAATTTTAGTCGTTAATTGTATCTTTATTAGCCTTGATGAAGCCCTGCTAAGTGGGGATATTTTTTATTTATCCTTTCTTGAACTTTATTTACTCATCTTACATCCATAATTTTCCATCTTTTAGTGTCTAAAAATTTTGTTTTTATTTCTCTCATATCTAATTTTTCATTTTTATGTGTTGTTATCTCCTGTTCATTTTAAATTTTTTTCTAATAGCCTAAGTTATTTTTATATATACTTTTTATTGTATATCATATTTTTATTTCTTTTTATATATTTTTTTTCACTTATATTTACATAATTTTTAACCCTACCTTAGTTTACACTTTTCTGTATCTTATTCTACATTATCAACATAATTTTTAGTCGTTTTGTATCTTTATTAGCCCTGATGAAGCCCTGCAAAGTGGGACAAAACATCGACAAATAAATATTTAACTATTTTTTGTTTCTTTCTGACTGTACTCCTGACTATTTCCTTCATATTTTGAAAATATGGTCAATCATTTGTATATATAATGAAAAATTTAATTTTCTAAAAAAAAAAAAAAATTGCATTATTTTTTGTTATAAATTATACAATTTTTATCCGAACAATAGAATACTTACATTAGATGTCTGAAAAGTTTATATTGAACTATTTCAGGAACACTCTACAAAAATAATATTTATTTTTATTATTATTTTTTATTTATCCTTTCTAGACCTTTATTTATTCTCATCTTACTTCCTCAATTTTCTATCTTTAAGTGTCTAAAAATTTTGTTTTTATTTCTCTCATATCTACTTTTCCATTTTTATGTGTTATTATGTTTCCTGTTCATAAATTCATTTAAAATTTTTTGTAATAACCTAAGCTATTTTTATATATACTTATTATTGCACATCTAATTTTTATATATTTTTTTCACTTTTATTTACATAATTTTTAACCCTACCTTAGTTTATTTTTTGTTTCTTTCTGACCGTACCCCTGACCACCTCCTTCATATTTAGAAAAATATGGTCGATCATTTGTATATATAATGAAAAATTTAATTATTTTCTTTAAAAAAAAAGTGCCTTTTTTACAAATTATACAATTTTTATCCCGATAATAAATACAACACTTACATTAAATGTCTTTGAAAAGTATATATCGAACTATTCCCCTGCCCAAGTTTATTTTATGATACACATGTCTAAAGTGTAGGATAATGTCAAGCGTTCTCAATACAGCTAACACTACCTAGCATAATAAAGGAATTATTATTACTTTATTTTTAAAATACAGTAAATTTTTTAAAATATGTTGAGCAGTAGAAACGGGAGCAATTTCGGTGAAATAGATATAGTAGGAAACACATTTGAACAGGTTATAATAGTTCTCAATTCTATTGAAATTCCTAAAATAAAATTATAATCGAATCAAGAAAGGTTCATAAAAGATAATCTCATAAAAACAAAATTTTTTTTTCCTTCTAAATATTGAAAAACACTAAAAATCTTCAGTATAAATTAAAAAAAGTCTATTATGATATGGAATAAGATACCTCCATCTCCTCTGGAGTAAGAGGTGATTCCCCGGTGAGTAGGTTCTGAGTTTTCGTATACCGCAATTTCTTGAATTTGTTGAGTTGTTTACTAGAATACGCTACGCCAACGTCAGTTAACCTTTCTTTTACATTTTTCAGAGCAGAGGTGTCCTCTTTTTTTATAACGTATGTGTGCAAATACAAGGAACCATTATTGCGGATTTTCTAGAAAAAGAAAAACAACACAAGTAATGTAATAAATAATTAAAAATAATACAAAAAAAAATTTTTTTTTGAATTAATATCCATGCTATTAATGCTCCTATAATAATAGAAAGTATCGAGAAAAAAAAAACATTTTTCAGGAAATAGTTTATGTTTTAATACATTACAAAATTATCACTTATTTATAGAAGAAAGATGGTCCAGGTGCATAAAAGAAAAACTGAAATAATCATAAAACTATTTATTCGGACCTGCAAAGTGGGGAGAAAATTTGGCTCATAATAAATAGTTTTACGACTATTTGAGTTTTTCTTCGATCCCACCCAGACCATCTTCTTTTTATTATAACACATGGTCAATTATCGATCTTCCAGTATTAGAAGAGAAATAAATTTAATCATTCATGCTGCCCAAATACATCGGGTTGCCACAATACACAGCATACTGATCAATCCGTGATCGGACATATATAAATTACATATTTTTATATGATATAATATAATAGATAGATAACATTTTTTTTTTTCCACAGTATTCTTTTACAATTAATACCAGTCTACAAACTAAATACAAGCTTTTCAATTTACTCCTTTTTTTTTCTTTCCCTTCTAATTTTACAACCCTTATCTCATTTTATCAACAAATTCCCCTGTATAACAAATATTAGAATATTATAAATAATAAAGTAACAAATAAATAAATATAAATAATAAAGTAATATAATATTTGTTTAATTATGACCTTTACTTCTATAAAATTTATAAATGCCCAAAAGTGAAAAAAAAATTAGAACAAAAATGCAACATTTTTGTAAGTTTTAGGGAAACTTTTCCCCCCTCTCCAGTATAACACAATTCACCTTTAAAACCAAAAGGGAATTGTATTATGCTGAGAAGATGGACACAGTATCCTCAAAATATAATAAATACATTACTAAATAATTCAAAACATTATCCAAATTATAGTCTCAAAACTTTTATTGTTTTTACACGTCCAACGTTTCGGCCAATTCGGCCATCTTCAGGGACAATCTGCTTAATTCACTATGAAACATATTATTTAATATTTTTCCAAACACTTCATACAGGCTATTCTGCCCTGGTCAAAACATTTTTATCCAATAAGTCAAAAATCCATTAAATTTCACAGTCAAAAATATTTCTCATTTTACCACTATCATACACTTTTATATAACCTTATAAAGTAAGGTTGTAATAAAAGTGTATGATAGTGGTAAAATGAAAAATATTTTTGACTGTGAAATTTAATGGATTTTTGACTTATTGGATAAAAAATGTTTTGACCAGGGCAGAATAGCCTGTATGAAGTGTTTGGAAAAATATTAAATAATATGTTTCATAGTGAATTAAGCAGATTGTCCCTGAAGATGGCCGAATTGGCCGAAACGTTGGACGTGTAAAAACAATAAAAGTTTTGAGACTATAATTTGGATAATGTTTTGAATTATTTAGTAAAAAATTGCCAGTCTCAAGAAAGAATTTTATGATTATAAATAAATAATAAATACATATAAATGGAATATGGGTCCGGGTGCGGTCAAATTAAACTCAAACAGTAATATTATGTACTACTTTTATTTGAGTCAAAGTTTTGCCCCATGTTGCAGGGCTTCATCAGAGCTGTTTTGACAGAAGTCAAAGTCAGAGTGAGGAGTAAATATATATGTTAAAAACATACTAGTTTTTGACTTTTGGGCATTTATAAATTTAAAAAAACATAATTTATTTACTAGGAGGGTTCCCTGTCCAGAGTTGGGCAACTATGAAACTAATAGCTAATATTGCCATGGATACGATATTTCTTTATCAATGGTTCATTCATGAATAAGGGTTGTATCCATGGCAACTTTAGCTATAGCTAATTTTTGCCCATTTCTGTCCCTGTCTCTTATCAAACCCCATTTTACACATTATACAACTGTTCATTTAATTGTACAACTTGTTGCTTAAATTGTATAACTGTAATTTAAATGTATTCTGTAGTTCAGATTGAATAATTTTATCAATACAATGTAAGTGGGAAAAAAAAATTGAAGTCTTTATCTCAGCATTTTAATTTGTACTTCAATTTATTAAACCTTATATATAAATAAAAAAATATTAAATGGTGATCACTAAAAACTTTTTTATACAATAGAGAGATTTAATAATTTTATATTATTCATTATTTAAACTTGGGCTAAGGATATACAATTATTTTAATGATGTATATTAAAAGAAAACCCTTAGTACTTCTTACTTTTTTTTTTAATTTCAATATTTTGGACAATGTTTCAGACAAACTGTTCATTATTCAGTCTATCTTTATTATTTGACGTCTTCAGGTACCTCTACACACTCCCCAAGCCATGGCGAACTTACACATGCACGAGGATGTGAATGGGTGGTTTGGCTTGGCTGGAACGAGTTCTTCTAAGTTTATTGCCTATCTGTCGAGAGTCGGTTTTTGAACACAGATCAAAGGGGGTTCATGAGAGCGCTCGTGTAGCATTCTCCACCATTTTTCTTTGTTTAGTTGCAACTGAGAGCTGTTAGGAGGTTGAAGGTGTTTGTTGTTACTTGTTAAAATAAGTTTTATATTTAATCTCATTTATTTATATTTAATTACATTTTCTTTTTTTTTGTAATAAAAATAATATAATCCTAGCGTAATGGCTAAAACCACTTGTATGTCCGCCATTTTTACCTCTCTGAAAAACATTAGCATGTAGATACGGTTCCTTTGTTTACCGAGTGTTTGTACTAGTCTCCGATTCACGGCAAGTGATCAACATGTAGATCCATCTTTATAACTCCCTCATTTTAAGGGATTTGTTCTAGTTATAAAATATTATATAACCAATAGTCCTATTTTCTTGTAGACTCTCTATTAACTTGTCAGTTACTACATCATGTAGTTTTTACAAAAATTGTGATATATCAATTTATTCGCTGTATGTATAATAATAATAATAATCATCTTTATTTATTCTGGGATTGATCCCTTTAGAATAATTTACAGGCATCAAAATTAGGCTTAGGAGCCTTAGAGCAAAATTACAAAATAGAGGTGAAATTACAAGATTTCATAAAATAAAGTAATACAATGAATTTAAAAATATATAAATAAACAACAATAATTAACGTGTCATATCATAAAACATAAGATGACTTCTGGTAGTATATAAAAATAAAAAAGCAATGATAAAAAATCAAATACAATTAAACTAAAAATTAATAAATGAAAATATATAATTTTTGCTAGTGTACATATTTCCAAATATTAACGAAAATCTAATACAGAAAATATATAAAGCTTTTTGAAACTTTCAATTGTTATTCTTCCAGAATTGGGTGGACAGAAGGTAGTCGAAGATACAGAATATGAAGGGTATTAGAACTGCGAATAAAGGAGGGAATAGAATTCCATAGGAAAGAGGAACGGATGAGGAAAGATCTACCAAAGGCTGCAGTTCGATGGGCAGTTACATATAAGTCTGAAGGCCGTGACCGGGTATTGCGGGAATGCACTGAGGACTTAAATTGAAGGATAGCTGAGAGGTAAGATGGACGGTGGGATCGGATAACTTGATAGGAAGCAAAGAAATATTTACGACGCAAGGAGGGGTAAAGCCACTTCAACTCTTCATTAAATTGGGTGACAGAGGCATCCCTGGGGACTCCAAAGAAAGCAATTATTTAACTGTTTTAATTTTGCTTCGAGATCTCCAGAGACACCCCCATAAACCACACAGCAATAGTCAAAGTGGGGAATATTAAAATATTAAGGAAGCAACTAGGAGCCTGCGGGTTTCAAAAGGAAGTAGGTGACAAAGATAATTTAAATGCTTCAGGGTGGAAAAGGTACGACGGGAAATATCGGAGACGTGGTTTTTAGAGGAGAGAGTTTGGTCTATAGTGAAACCAAGGTTTTTGATGTATGGATGGAATTGTATTGGATTGTTGTTTAGGAATAAGGTTGGAATAAGAGGGATAGTTTTCAGGAGGTGATTGGATCCTATTACGATTGCCTTAGACTTTTCTGCATTCAACTTAAGCTTGTTGTTGTTGTTGTCTGGGGCTTAAGGGCGTAAAACCCTGAGGTCATCAACGCCCATCTTAATCCCACTTAAGCTTGTTTTCTTGTGCCCACTGACTAATTCTATTCAAGTCTTCTTTAATCTTCTCCGTAGCAACTAATAGGTCAGAAGGTGGGAAGGAAAGGTAAATTTGGAAACCACCTGCGTACAAATGGTATTGAGAATGTTGGATAAGAATGGGAAGGTCATTGATGTAGATAGCGAAAAGGGTGCATAAGGTGATAATGTGAATGAAAACAAAACACGATTAATTAAATATAACTAAATTTAACATACCTCTGAAGCTTTAATTGTAGTTTCGAAAGTATACGTGCCATCACCATCAGGCCCACTTAGCCAATCTCCATAAACTAAGTCATGTTTCTCCCAAATGAGGGCATTTGAATCATTAAAATTTGTGAATATTTCATGTTCAGATAAAAATACATACAAATCCTAAAACAAAAAAAAAAAAATTTAAATTAACATTAATATCTACCATGAATATATTTTCAATGCATAGTCATAAAAGGAAAAAATCCTATTCAATTAATAATAAAAAATAATGAAGTATATTACATTATCCTATAAATTTTTTCAATGAACTAAAGAAAATACATAATGAAAAGTAAACTAAAGTTTGTAATATATATATTAATTATAATGTGTATTAATAAGAATTTATGTACTGGATCATAACTGTCTTTAAGAGATTAAGTGATAAAGAAATGATTAGAACAACCACATAGCTATAGATTCATTATAAGAACTGTGATGGTATGTTAGCCACTTACCAATATAATTAAAGTCTGTCAGTAATATGATATAATGTACATTAAGTTAAAGCAACATATAAAATAAAATCCCCTTATTTTCTCAATTTGCCTTACCCACATTATTAGTTATGTTCACCATATATTACTATTGTTGTTTTCAAAATAATTTTTTTTTCTTCTATTCATTTCTTTTGTTAAACTTTAATTATATTTTGACTCTTTATCAATTATTATGATTACATATATTTTCTTACTCTCCATTTTCTTTCCATATTTCAATTTTTAAATTATTAATAACTAATATATTCATACTTCTTTGCATTATATAACTTAATTTTTTATTTTATTTCCTTAATTATGTTATTTTACCTACTTATTCAATTACCTATGTATGCATTTTATTTTTCACTTCTCTAATCACTTCATTCTATTAATTTCATTCTGTAAAATTATCCACTTTTTGTCATTCTGTTTATATTTTCTTTTTCATTTTCTATATTAATTAGTTGTTATCTTGTGTTCTTAGCCCTGATGAACGCTAGAAAGTCTAGCCGAAACGTTGGCACGATTAAATAAGTTACATCAACTAATTTGTGCTTCATTTTGACCGCACCCCCACCATCTTCTCCTTGTACAAGTCATCCACGGTCAACTATTCCTCATAATTATAAAATAAAATGAGTTGTCTAGAAATATTATCTGAGTAATATTTACACTTTCTTGAGAGAGTGAATTTTCATGCAGTACAAATCCAAAATGTGTATGAAACACCCACTGGTAAAATAAATTTTATTGTTTAATTTATAATAATAATACACGGAAGGCTAATCTAATAATTAAAATAATAAGTTATAATAAAAGGAAGATGGCCTGGCTGTGGTCAAAATAACTCAAATAGTAAATAAACCATTTATTATGAGCTTCAGTTTCACCCCACTTGCAGGGCTAAAAAAGATACAAAGAACGAAGTAAGTGAATGAGATAACACAAAATAAAAGTAAACTAAAGTATATCTAAAAATGATGTAAATTATGTGAAAATTTATATAAAAATGAAAAAATAAATTAATAAAGAAAAAAAGAAATGAAAATAATTATAATTTATAAATACATAAATTTTCACATTGTTTTATTTTTGTACTTTGTTACATAATTTTTGCTGTTTGTATATTTTTTTTAACCCTGATAAAGCCCTACCCTATCCTACTCTGCACAATGGGGCGAAATGTTGGCTCATAATAGTTTCATTACTATTTGAGTTATCTTGATCGTACCAGGACCGTCTTCGTTCTATTAATTACAAACAGTCAATCAACGATCTTCCAATTATTCTAACCTTGTTTGAATCAAAGTAAACTCACCTCTTAAAAGTAAGAGTGAAATGAGAAACTACTCTAAATCATAACTAAGTAAGACTGAATAATGAAGGCAGAGTCAAAATCGAAGTAAGAAACAATAACAATGAACGATTTTTATAACAAAGAAGTCTATTCCACAGTTTTTTTTTTTCATATTTACCTCAGGCGACTGATTAATACTATTCAAAGTATATTAGTAATACTTTTTATATTGAATTCACCTCATTAAGTGATCAACAATACTTTCTTTACATACTTTATATATAATGGTTCGAATTTCGGTCAGGGAGGATGTTATGCTAGGTCTGGTGAGACTTGTTCGAAATGTACCAGAAGAGAAATGTTACTTTTGCCTCCCCCCCCCTCCCCTATGGTTAGTATAGAGTAGTGACTTGTAGATAACTCCCCCTGTATGTCAGAAATAACTGGGCAGGGGGTAAAAAAAAAAAAAAAAAATCCCTTAATATGCCATATTCATAGACAAACTTTTTCTAAAATTAAATTACCTAAATTAAATTTTAATGGTGAAACACTAAAATCTGGAATTCATTAACTCATAAAAGAACTCTTTTCTAGAAGACTTTATTTGTCTATGTTGTTTAAAAAATGTATGTTGTATTGGTATCCATCAGTAAAATCGAATTATTATCATGACAATCATAATAAAAAAAATGATCAAGAACCAATGCAGCTTTTATCAAAGTAATAACCACAAATCATGACTAAATTCAAGGAAACTACTAAAACAGTAAGATTATTTAAAAGACTTTATTCTGGTAATAAAAATTGATGCAATGTGTAATAAAAAAAATTGATGAAATCTCAGTAAAAATGCAATAACACATTCAACCAAAGTGAATAATATATTCTGTATAAATCATTAATAATTAGAACTTGTCAATGAAAAGTACTCTTCCATGTTTTATTTTCTTGATTTTGTTTCATTAAAAACGATAACAACATTTTGTATCATCAGGTATCTACAATTAATTCTCAAATGCATCCTATGCACGAAACACTTAATATACATATATCACAATTTCTTTTTTAAAGTTTAAAACAATTACCTGATTAAAACATATTTTAAAATTAAATTTTGTATTCTCCTTATTAGTCACATAGGATAAATTTGAGAATTTGTTGTGGATACCTGATGATGGGGTGGCAACTCCAAAACATTTTTATCATTTTTAATGAAATAAAATAATTAATACAAGTAAGAGTACCTTTCATTCATAAGTTCTAATACTTGAAGAAGTTTGTCGGGGGGTGCGGTCAGCAAAGAACAACATAAATAAACAAAACCATATTTATTTATTTTTGTTTATTTATGTTGTTCTTTGCTGACCGCACCCCCCGACAAACTTCTTCAAGCATTAATCTACGGTCAACTATCTACACCTCAATAAGTTCTAATAATATATGAAACTCTTCTATTGAAGATATATCTGTATAAATCGTATAATCACTGAATCATGGGATTATCTTTAAAATCACTATACACTGAAAAAAATATCAGGATTAATTATATATAAGTGCAGTCATTTATATCTACTTTATAAAACTGTGATTAATCACTCATAATCTATTTTTAACTGGATTATGAGATAAATTAAGAGATTAATTTAATAGACGATAGAATAGTGAAATTTATATAACTGACAGATGTATAATAAGCATTTCAAATATTCTAAACCGTAAAAGAGTCACTCCACATGGTGGGTGGGCGTGAACTCACTTGCTATGTTACATTGTTGTGTTATCTACACAATAAATACCATTATTATAATTGGATGTTAGTATCACATCTGTTTATTTATGCTCACTCAAAACAGATAAACAAACCTCTAACAGACCCTTTTTCAGTTTAGGTTATAACCAACAATAGTTGACTAATTTTTCATTGTGTATTAGCATGTACAGGCTCAATTTCACGACAGAGTGATAGTTGTAATCTATAAGCCAGAATTTTTTTAAGTGGTAGTAACTATATTAAAAAAAAAATTAACTTCAGTTCAGGTACTTTTAATTCGGGCAAATAAAAAACATACATTAAATAAAAAATATAATCTATAAATCATAATTGAATTTATAAAATTGAAGACTTAATGTAAAAGAATGTAATCTAATAAATTACTCATATTTGTTTTTAAATTGAATAAATATTTGTCAATTATGTAACATCCTAATATATTTACTATCATAATGGCATATAAAAAGCACTATGATATAAATAATTAATTATTTTTATTACTCTATTTTATTTATTCATTGAATTTGTTTTATACCAGAAATAATATGAATTTCATATAAGTTTCATGACTAAGAATTACATCATTAGGCAACAAATTACATTGTACTATTGTGATGAATATTTCATCAGATTAAATAAGAAATTTTATAGTTACCTAATTCATTACACACTTACAGATTTGTAATAGCTTGAATTTTCAATGTATTTCTTTACATTACTTTTAAATATATAAATTTTATTTACCCATCATGAAGGTAACTAGGGTTTTAAAAAAACCTTCATGAATGACCAGAACAAAAATTAACATTACATAATTTCATGACATTGAAATTATTATCTTAGACAAAGAGAATGGAGAAGAGGTTCTATAAAAAGGTAACCCTGCCCTAATTTTTACAAACAAGGAGGTTGAAATTATTATGGGACAACTAACTATTACAATAAGTATCCATAAAACCAACATGATAATTTATTAAAGAGCCAGTCAAAATGATAGGTTTGGTTTTTATCTTATTGTTTGTACACTAGGGAAGAAAAAAACATGCATAATAGAGTATCCTTGAAGATAGATTATGAAATATATAATTACTTTTCAGACTTCTATACTTGCCAAAATGAAACACTTTAAACACTGTTACTGGAATGAAACAATATAATAGCAAATCCATGCATTCAATTAAAATGTTATAACTAACCATAAGAGTTGAGTTTTCGAAATAGTTAAGTGCTGGTGGTCTTGCTGGCGTAGTTGTAGAATCTGGCGTGGAGGGACTTTTTCTAAAGAAAGATGCTATCATGTACATGAAAAATGCTCTTAATAGAAAACCTTTAGTGATTTCAAACATGGATCTTCTGGGTGGTTCCTGCCCTGCATTCTGGTTCTACATAAAACAAAAAGTCTTATTAAAAACCCTAACAAAAAATGAAATTGAAATATTAATAAAAAAAAAAAAAAACAGTCTTTAAACAAGCAAAATTATTCACACATCATAATTAGGTGGAATGATAAAATGAGGAAATTTCCAAGTAAGCTTTAAAGTTTACAGGATAGATACAATATTGAAAATAATAAATTGTATTCGTAAGAGGGAAAATTCATAAATAATACTAAAGAAAAGATGAATTACATCTCCTGATCCTTGTGGAGACAACTGTCCATTTTGTGCAGTTTCACTACTGGCATTTCCCCCAGAAACATTATTTGAAGTTTCTTCTATCATATTCTAACACTGTTACTACACGCACAATATAATTATAATAAATATTAACATATACTACTGGCACCACAGACAATCATCACATTCTGATAGGTCATATGAGTTTGAAGTTAACGTAAGTGAAGACACTGTTAGCTCGTGCCTTATCAATAAATATAAAGATAATTTTCTAGTTAAATAAATAGAAATGTATTTATTAAAGTAAAATAAAATATTTGTTTAAAGTCGAAATTAGAATATTTATTTCTTTTGAAGCGATATTTTAAAAAATATATTTATTTATTTGTGGCATCCCTACCCACTTACAAATGTAACGTCAACAAAAATTTTTGGAATTGCTGTTAACGTACGTTCGCGATTTGAGTCAATGATTTACATAATACCGCTTGAAGTCTTTAGTAAAAATGATATAAGAATTGAAATAAATATGGTCTCTACCTTTAATAGTGTGTATTACTCTTTAGTTTACAAAACAACGCCTTCGAAGTCAGTTACAAGCCGGTAGAATGTGATTACAGAAAGTGATTAGTTGTAGTTTAAAAACAATTTATAATATGGCAAATATTTTACCAGTGGATCCTAAAGTTTTTCCTTTAGAAAGTATTCCATCGGTTGTGAAGATATTTAAGAATGAACTTGAAAAATCTGACCCTGATTTGGCTTTGCTATCTATCATTGCTGGAGCTGTAGAAAATTCAATGACATGTAATAAAAATATTGCTTCTAATGAAAATGAAATTTATGATGAGCAGAAACTTCCTTCTTTGCAATATAATATCCTTAATGCTCTTTACACAAAGTTTCATAGTATAATCAAGGGTTCAATTGATGTCACCCAGTACAAAAGTAAGTATGCCACAAGAGAACTCATAAGAAAAGTGTCTGATGTGATATGGAATTCACTAACTCGAAGTTATTACAAAGATAGAGCTCATCTTCAAAGTTTATACAGTTATATGACAGGTACATAGTTTATTGATCATGACAGCTATTCTAACCATTTACAAATCTTGAATACATATATTTATTTTATGACATAGGAAATAAGCTTGATTGTTTTGGAGTTGCGTTTGCTGTTGTTGCTGGTTGTCAAGTATTAGGCTTTAACGATGTTCACCTTGCGTTATCTGAAGATCATGCTTGGGTTTTGTTTGGTGAAAACTCTCAAGAGACTGCTGAAGTAACATGGCATGGTTAGTATAAATATTTGGCATAACAACTTTTGCACAATCTGGTATTATTGTGTTATTTGATTATTTTAGGCAAAGGAAGTGAAGACAAACGTGGGCAGAGTGTCGAGTCTGGTATAAATTCCAGATCTTGGCTCTATGTTAATGGTTACCCAATCACGTGCAATAGGCATATGGAAGTCGCTGCTCTTGTCTCATCGATTAATCCATCACTTACAGTTACTACAGATTGTCTTGAAGTATCTATGTTTCAACAGGAGCTTTTATGGCTGCTATATGACATGGGCTATTTAGATAAATATCCAATGGCTCTAGGTATTTCAGTGCATATTACTAGTTTTCAATAGTTTGTTTCGAATTCTTTATTTATAATTTCATTTTTAGGGAATCTTGCTGAGCTTGAAGAATTAAAACCAACAGATGGGCGTGTCCCTTGTTTTTCTCTTTTGCAACAAGGGATTCTTACAGCAAGGAAATATTACAATAATATGCATGTTTATCCCTATACTTATCAGGCTGGTTATTTCTACCGTCATAATCTTTATAAGCAAGCATTTAATTCATGGGCAAATGGTAGTGATGTAATCAAACAGTGAGTATATTATAAATTTCCTTTGTTAATTAAGTTCATAATCAGAATTATTTGATGTCAGTTTAAATTGTTTTACATTATTGAGAATTTCATCTAACAGTTTTATTTATTTTTTCTTTTATTAAATGATTAATTTTATTTGAAGGTATAACTATTCACGAGATGATGAAGAAATTTACAAAGAGGTTATGGAGATCGCAAATGAGCTTATTCCTCACATTATGAAAGTTGTGAGTTCTGGTCATAATGCCCATTCTCTACTTAAAGATCCTGAGTGTTTCGCAGATTTACTGAGGTATGTTACTAAGTTTTATTGTTAAAGCATTGTGTTCGTGTTTTTGATAATTTTGTTTAAATTTTATTATAAACTTATTACTTTGATTTATGATCCCTTAGGTATTAAGTTTTAATTAGTAAATTTCAAAATATTTTTTGGTTGAGCCCTTGTAACAATAATTCTTTTATTTTGAGTGATATAGACTCCTGAACCAATACCAGTAATAAATAGTTTTGTAAAATATTGTTATTTTGATGCCACTGAACTATTGAAAAGTTTCGGTTCGAGTATTGTATTAAAAGTATTTATAGCTGCGAGTATTAGAAGTATTGAAATGTTCCTATTCATTAAAACTAAGATTTAAATATATCGGATTTTGACTGTATTGTATTTTTATTGAATTGAAGCTATATTTTAATTATTTCACTTTTTATAGGTTTTATGATGGTATCTGTATGTGGGAAGAAGGAAGTCAAACTCCTGTACTTCATATTGGATGGGCTAAACCATTGGTTAACACAATATCTAAGTTTGATTCAAGTGTTAGAAGTCAGGTTGTAATTATTAATAATGAAAATCATGACGATTCAATCATTAACAACAATAATGACTCTTGTAAAACTCTTGAAAATTCAAATATCTCCGATATTACTATGGATCCGAAGGATTCAATTGATCCGAAGATAAAAGCTCTAACAGCTGCTTGTGGTGAACGCCTTTTAAATAGGGATTTTCTCTTGCAAGGAGGTTGTGAACCATTTGTTGGCGAAGCCAGCACCTCTGTCGAGCTTAAGATAGAAATGAAACCGAAACTTATATTGTACAGTCAGAAGATGAAAGGCTTGAAGGATCTGCTCTTGGCCGAGAAGTTGAACACGCATGCCATCTCTCTCCAGCTCACTGCGCAGAGCCAAGTGCAGTTTAATAAAAAGGGTCAGGCTCCTCGGGATGATTCCATGGGCTCTAGAACCAAAAGGTCAAGGAGAGAATAATTATGTTTAGCCAACTCTGTTATATTTATTTAAAACGTCTTAAGAGATGATTTTATCGTATGAAAACAAGGTAAAAATTTAATTTTTTTTTTATTGCAGTATTATTAATTTTGTTAATTTAATTTTTTTGGGAAAACAAAAATTAACATTTTGTTTATTGATTTCTAATTTATTTTAAAGAAGTAGTTTTCATAAACTATGTCTGATAGTTAAAAAAAAAAAAAAATTAACCAATGTGGCTTTTAAAACAGGGGTGAGCAAATATTTTACTAGCTACAGGCCAGCCATTTCAGTCGGAAGCCAAATAAATATTTAAAAGTACAAATAAACTTAATATTTATTTGTTTTATTTAATTTTAATAAAAATTTTAGAGCTCCGCTTAAAAAAGTTCTAACTTTTTTCAAATTTTTCAGAGATAAGAAAAATAAGTCTTTCGTTAAATTAATATATTTTCAGTTTTGTTTCATTAGGTCCTTCGATAAGGACTGTTTGTTGACTAACAGGTTAGGTCAAAAAGAATTTGTTTACATCTAATTTTTTTGTTTTTATAAATTTCACAGCCAGAACCTATTTAGAGGAAGCCCTTTAACATTAAATATATCAATACATTTATAATAATTATTATTTATTACTGTTGAGTTTAAAGGTAATCTATAACTTTTTTTTTCCTGCCGTAGACACAGTCAAGTCTGTCTTTATATACCTGGCATGAAGGTTCCTTAAAATAAATTCCATACGTAGAAATTTAGGTTCGTTGAAATTTTGTAATTATTATAGTATATATACTTAATTTTTACTTAGGACATACGTCAAAAACTATTAAAGTTAAATTTTTTAGAATTAAAGAAAAATAGTTGAGTTAATAAAAAAGTAATCAAAAGTTAATATATTTAAATGTATAAATTATGTATTTAATTGAAAACTTTTTCACATTCAAATTATGCAAAACTTTTCAAATTAAAGGATAATTTTGCTTAGGCTGCAATATCTTGTAGGTGCGAAACAATTAATTCGATTTTTGTAGTAAAAAAAAAAAATTCCTTTGAGATGTTGGATTTTTTTTTTAAATCTTACTAAAAATTGTTTTGACTTATGATGTATATAAAAGCTTAAACAACGAGGTAATATTAATATAACTGTTTATGATTTGCTTTCATAAAAACAAATACATTGTTTAAGGAAAGTTGCTTCTTACATCGTTTTGGGAATATTCAAAGACTTGAAAAAAAAAATATCTCTCAAGTTTCTTAGTGGTGTATTTTTCATTACAGTGAATTAATATTTTGGAAAAAAGTTCCTGGCCGTCAAATAATTTCTATTATCTTGTGAAAAAATTTGTTTAGTATTAAGAAACTTTATTCCATGTTTCTTATAACAATGCAATGTTCCTCGAAAAAAAAATTCTTAACATGCACAGACATTCAACATACAACAAGGTTTAACTGTTATATTAAATGCCAGTTATTTCTTATTATTAATTAGCAAATTCATGGTATGTTCTTTAAAAACTTATTTTTTCATAATTATTATGAAAGTCAATTTAATTTTAATTGTTTTGGGGGGAGGGGGGTCAGAATTTTTTGAATTTTGAGTTTAAAAACATTCTTTTGTAATTTGTTAGTAGATTTATTTCTCTGTCGGTCAGTTTTTGCCCACTCCACTTTTAAATGTCAGTATTCTGTTATTTACATTCATGTTAAAAAGAATGTATCTTACTATTAGGTATTTCTCATTATTTTATATTGAGTTGTGCAAAACGTTCAGTATTAATCAGGGTCATTTTATTACATGATTTTCGGGGTTAGATGATCAAATTAAATTTACTGACCCAGTGTATATTCAAATACGACTTAAAGTAGATTAGGAATATTAAATTATAAATTATGGCTTGATGGATTGATCAAGTCATCTTGCCATGGATTTGTCATTTTTCTTTTTTTTTTTTTTATAGAATTTTTCTATTTTAAGAATATTCATAAACTACTGTTACAAACTTTTATTTAAAATAAAAATCTCAGATTTTATCTTTCTAACTACAATACATTTTGAATAAACTTTTGAAATAGTGACAATTATTATTACAGTATATTTAGTTCTGTTAGCAGCGATGAAAACTTTTTTTCTATACCATTAGTAGAATGATCTGAAATTTTTAGTAATAAATAGCTGTATATCTCCATTCTTTTCTTCCGCAAAGCATTTTAGATGATTTTTTTATTTTAACTCTATGTATACGTATTGATATACTTACGTAATAATAGTTCGTTTATAAAACATTAAAATTATAAAATATTAAGATTTACTTCATTGTAAATATGCAAATATGACTTGTATTGTATTGGGATTACATACGTTTATATGTGTATGTAAAATTCTGTTTAATTAAATTTTACTATTGCAAAATTGAAAGATTAATAATAATAAAATATCTACATTTAAAATCAGAGATGGGCAAAAATTAGCTATAGTTGAAACTAATAGCTAAAGTTGCCATGGATACGACCCTTATTCATGAATGAACCATTGATAAATAAATATCGTATCCATGACAATGTTAGCTATTAGTTTCAACTATAGCTAATTTTTGCCGCATTCTGTTTAAAATTAGTTTAATAGGTTTGATAATATTTATTGTTGAACATAAGTTAAAATGCATTAAAACATCTTCTTTAAAAATGCAGTATGCTCTTAATATGCTATTATTGCTTGGAATAATTGAATCTCAACAAATACTCATAGTTATTGGTAACTAACTGCAAAATATAACTGCAGATAAATTTAAAAAAAAATCTTTTTATTGTGTATTTTAAAAATATTTTGGCTCAAGTAGAGCCAAAAAGTATTCTCATAAACTATGATCATTTTTATAATTTATCTTGTGGAAGACTTGATAATACAAATTATAGTCGACCCTGCCCTATCAGGACATTTTTGTACCATTTTGTTATTCTTATTCATAAATAAAATTTGTATAAAACATTACTTACCTATCAATGCAATTATGGAGTATTTATTCGAATGATATAATAAATAATCTTGCTTTTTATGAATTAAGTTTCCATTGTATTGAACATCTTATAATTTTTCAAATATACAAGGTGTTTTAGAGTTTAGTGGTGTATGTGAGATATGAAGGATCTCAGAACAAGAAATAATTCTCAAGAAAGGTATGTCTGTTAACTCTTGGTTTAGGAAGGATTCATGTCTTAAGATTTTCATTGTAATGAATTATTTAGGTTACAATAAATAGATTTACATGTTTGTCAAAGTGATTACCTAGAGCTTAAAGGCAGGGTTGGCATCTTTCTTTCACAGCAGCATTTGCTGAATGGTACTGGGTATGTGTTATTGCTTCGCTAGTTTCAAGTAACCTTCGTAAAGAATTAAGGCCCTTAATGCATAGACTTTTTGTTTAATGTTACCCCAAATAAAAACATGTAGTGTCAGATCTGTAGAGCTTACAAAACTAAAACATATATCCAGTCCTACTACCATGGAAGAAGGATGCTGAATCTGTCTTAATGCTCGAGGTAATCACTTAAAACACCATTTAATATGAATGTTAATATTTACATTTCATTAATGAAGTAGTTAGAACACATTAATTTATTTATTATAACCTAAATAATTCATAACAAGAAAATCTTTAAACAAAGCGTTAACAGACATCGCTTCATAGGGAATTTTTTTCTTGCTTTGAGATCCATAATCCATCTTTTCGTTTAGAACGTTTAACCATGAAACACCCTTTATAGTATTTTTTTCAAGGAAGTATTGATATTTTGTCTTGATTGAATGCATTTATGCAGGCTGGCTTTCTTCCACACCTGTTCTAAAAGATTATAAAAAAATTTAAATGCTGATTCACTTAATTTTATTTATAAACAACTTAATGGAAATATTACATGTTTTCATCACCACATTATTAAATTTATTATGATTGAGTGTCGGGAGGCAAAGTCTGTAACTAAGAGGTATACTATAGAATGTACAATTGTTTCTTTTTTAAACATTTTTTTTTAAATCATAATTTATTTAATACTAAGGGCTGGTTGCTGATTCAGAGACTAATGTGGTTTTATATTTTACCCAATTTAACCTACTCTAGGATGTTAGTATTATAAGACTGTATATCTCACTGGTTTTAACTAAGCCTCGAATCGAACTCATCCTTTGTTAGCTAACACCATCTCATGAACAGCTTGTTTTATGACAGACAGAGATGGTTAAAAATTATCTATAGTTGAAACTACTAGCTAAAGTTGCCATGGATACGACCCTTATTCATGAATGAACCATTGATAAATAAATATCCTATCCATGGCAATTTTAGCTATTAGTTTCAACTATAGCTAAAGTTGCCATGGATACGACCCTTATTCATGAATGAACCATTGATAAATAAATATCGTATCCATGGCAATATTAGGTATTAGTTTCATCTATAGCTAATTTTTACCCAGCTCTCGTAACAGAGAGGTTGGTTAGGATAATCTTAGTCATTGTCTAAACATAACCTATGACCCAGCAATTAACTCTTAATATTTTCTTATACTAAGTTATTGTTATTATATAATAATTATAATCTATGTTAGATAGTTTAGTACTTGTGTAGATGACAGGCAACCATGAGCACTTAAATTGCTGATATGAGAAACACTGCATGATAACATTTCTTGTCAGTTCTATGTTTACTTGCATTGTGGATGGGTTCATTTTACCATCCAAGTTGTCTTAGAACTTGTTTTTATTTTTATTTGTCATATTTCCTTTTAGCTTTTTAAAATAAAAATTTGGAAATAGCCTATAACATAAAAAAAAAGTGAAATCTTACCGAATTTAAACCACAACTTCAACTGAAATTTGTTGGGGGGTTTGTTTATCGTCTGAGCGAACACAGAGAGTGGAAATCAACTGCTGTGGTCCAATTAAAGCGGTAATAATGTAGGTAAATAGATTACATTTTTTTTTTATCTTAATTTTGTTTTTCAGAAAATTCAACTACTCTTTCTGGGATGAAAGGGTTATTTAGAATTGTTATAGGTGTTTAATGTTAAAGAATTGTGATCATGAGGCATTTTTTATACTTAAACAAAAACCCTGAAAATAATTACACATTTTATTATTTAAAATAATTGTTTACTTATATCTGATAATAACAGATAATAAATGTTTGGTCTGTCTTCATGCATGACTGTCTTTACCGCTTCCTAAACGGGTAAAATTACAAATGTCTATAATTAAAATTTAACTAAGAATTATCAGTAATCAAAAATAGCGAATATCAACAACTAACTATATCCTGAATATAAACAACTAAATAATTCAAAAGTTTTATTAACTGTCCAACTATGACTTGCAAGTAAGGCGTCTGAATTGTCTCTCATTCCAGCTCTAAAATGCCTCCGGAGGCCAATAAAGTGTGCCTTTTTTTGCTTCACTTGTCCCAGCAGCTTACTTATAATTTTAATTTTTTTGTTTCATATAAAATTACCAATTGTTTCTTCAGCTCACTACGCTTACTTGATTTATAAACCCCCAATGTATCCTTTTCATCTTAGGTCAGTATCTAAATTCGCATTAATATGTATCAGCTTATAGTTTCAATTTTGTTTTTAAAATATGGTTTTTATTAATTATGGTTATTAATTATAATAAAAAATATCCATATAGTTTCACACTTTTTATCTTGTTGTAACTCCTACGTTTTGGCTATTCAGTCCATTCTCAAGGATCTTATTTTTTTATAAAATTCTGCTAAGATTTTTACCAAAATGTTGCGGGCTATTCTGCCTTTGACAAATTTTATCTTAGTCAATAACCTATTATCACAATTCTTGTATGTGAGATAGGTTAAACAATGTATTCTTGATAAAGTGATAAGATTGTAATGGTTATAATAAGTGAAATTGTGATTCATTGACTAAGATAAAATTTGACAATAGTAGATTTTGATAAAAATGTTTTATTTTTATTAATGAAATTTTGATCATTTTTACTACCACAATAATAAAAAACAATATTAACCTTATCAGTGTTTCTCATATCTGTCACCTTCAGCGCTTGTGGTCACCTATTATCAACACAAATACAAATAGTTCTAAAATAACCTAACAAAAAGAAAAAGGGCCTTTGTAAAACTATGTAGTAAAATGAATTTAATCTATTTAAATTTTCTAACTTAAGTTTGATATTTAATGTTGAGGTACAGTATTAAATTTACTTTATCAGTTATCTTGTTAGTTATAAATGTATTCTTACTGATATAAAAATTTAGTAATATCGATGGCTTACTTTACAGTGGTACTAAGTACATTTCTACTAACTTTTTCTAAAAATAAAATTAAAGGGAAAGAGAAATCTTTTAGGAAAATGACTAAATTTCTATTAATTTTCCTAAATGTTCTCTCATTTTGGAAAATTAATAGAAATTTGATTATGTTGAAATACTTAAATTGTATTTTTCATAACGTTAGTGGAAATGTACTTAGCACCAATCTGAAGTAAGTCATCAATGTATTATGTTGTGAATAGAGAAATAAAATTTATATTACTTATAATATATATATGAATTTATTTATTCTATGAAATTAGTTATTAGGTTTAATTATATGAAAAATATTTTGAATAGTATTAGACTGTTAGATGATAGAGTTGAATTTCATCCAAGATGGTTTATGTTTGTTTAGTTGATTAATTAAATTATTTTTAAAATGAAGAATGATGTTAATAATATGTATGAGATTAATGATTATTTATATTTTTTATACAAACATATAAATAGAATTCGAAGGAATTGTATAGTATTTGAATGGGTAGATACTAAAATTCCTTGGCTTAGATGTACAATGGCCAGATGCGTAAATCAAATGAATTAAAAAAAAAAAATTAAATTTTTATTGATTAATTTATTTTTTTAAAAAACTTTTAAATTATAAAGAGCTTATTCCATTTGTTGATTTCCTTTCTTAAGAGAAAGGTTTTTGTTTTTTTATGTATATTGTTTATGTATTTTTGAAATTCTGTGATATATAATTGTGCTTAAATGTTATATTTTATTTAAGTGATACCAAAATTATTTGTGAATAATTTAAAAAAAAAAATTGAAACTAATTAAAATTTAAATGCTTTGATTATCGATTGTGGAAATTTAACCTGATGGTTGTGGGTTAGTTGTAGATTTTGTTGGTAATATTTTGTGTTTAGTTTTTGATGTTGTATATTGTTATTTTTAAATACTTTTTATTCAGTATTTTGAGTAGAAATGATTGTTAGTTTTAAGTTGTTTGTCGATTAGTTGTTTATAGTTTTTTCTTTTTACAGATATCAATATCCCATGACATTATGTTTTAGTTATGGTTTTATGTTTTGTATATGATAATCTTATTAGTATTTATTTTTTTTATAATGCAAATGTATTATTTGTTAATTAAGTTTTTTTTTATAAGAAGTGTTGATATTTTTTTTTGGAACTTTTTTGATTGATTTTATTTTCAATAAATTTATTATTATATCAGATTATTATGCTTCTTTTTCCTTAATTTATATGTCTTTTTTTATATTATAATACAAAGCACTATAAACCATTGACAGGAAGTGAAAATTGTGTTTTTTTTATCTTATTAACATATCGGTGGACCTTACATGGTTATTATAGGAATGATTTTCATTTAAAAATTGTTATTGTGAGGATTTAGTCTTGTGCAAAATCCGCTCCTGATTGTTTACAATGCTTTAATTATTGAATAATTTTAAATAATAAAAATAAATTTGTTAAAAAAATAAATCAGTAATGCTAAAAACCCAGTACCACCGGGGTGCAGTGCTTCGTAAGAAATTTCTGTTACCAGACCAATGGTTGTACAAGGAGGTGATTTGGTCGGAATCACTCTCAACCACCAGATTTTTGCCGAATTAATGAACCCCGGACAGCTCCCCAATCTATATGGCTCACTCTACAGTGTAAATGAAAATAATTATCTACCACAGCAGATTCGTACTCGGGTCCTAGTAGCACAGTGCCTTACCACTGAGCCACACTGTTACCTAAAATAATACATTTAAGAAATAATGAATTTTAAATTGCAAATTAAAGTAATAAAATTAAATAATATTGATTTAGATTAAAGCATCTACTACGGTGGTTCTCATTTTTTTTTTTGACAGTGGTACCATTTTGGTACAAATAGGAAATTGGTAAAACCCATTTGAGAGTAGTAGGTACATGACAGAACCCCTACACTATCATTTAATAGGATAGCTACACAAACCTATGCAAAACTGAAGAAAATATGAGATGGTAAGACTCAAAACTGTCGAGTTGACATGGAATGACTCATTCCTAAATTATTTCAGGGGATACCAATGGCCTGTGAAATCCTGGTGGGAACTACTGCCATATATTCGAAAAGCCCAAGTGGAGAAAAAGTCATTTATTTAATGCCAATTTTTTATTACTCTAATGAAAATTTATTTAAAATCCATATCTTTAAAAGTACCTACTACACTAAAAACCTAATAAAACATCATTTAATATATTATTATAGTACTGTTTTGTACTTACACTGTTTCAAATTGACCTCAACTAAAACAGTTGTTTTTGTATCTTTTTAGCCCTTATGAAGCTCTACAAAGTGGAGCGAAATGTCGGCAAATAAATAGTTATAAACAATTTTTTTTGTTTTTTCTTTTGACTGAACCCCTGACCATCTGCATAATTTGAAAATCAAAATTGAATTAGTAATAACTGAAACCTATGAAACTTATTACTATAATTTTCTTTTAACAATAAGGAGGAAAAACATACTTATGACTAAGATAAAAAAAAATTGATTTAACAAATATTGCTAAGGTATTAGATATTTTGAACTTTCAAAAGTTGGTTTTGGTTCTTTGGTTGCCAATCTGCTGTGCCTAGTAGAACAGTAGTTTTGATATAGAAAGTACTAATATGAAGATAAATGTCATAAACTACTTTATAAGATATTCAACTTGCTTTAGTTTGAATGCTGGTAGACATTTATAGGTCTAACAGCTCATGAGATATATTTTTTCATAAATCAAAAATTTTTCCCAAACAACTAGAAATCAACATTTTGTAATTTTCTTTTTTGCAGACATCATGAATACTATTCTCATATTC
>NW_027111958.1:969300-981677 GCF_000696795.3 Halyomorpha halys | reverse complement strand
AACATTTTGTGAGATTATTTTGTCAAATATCATAAAAACTACTACTCCTACAAAGATAAATATAATTAACTATTTTGTAATAAATTTAACTAGCTTTAATTTGAGCGCTGGCAGATATCTGCACATCCAATAGTTTCTGAAATGAAGTTTTTCATAAATCAAACTTATATTCTGAACAACTATAATAAATCAATGTATTTTAGCAAATATCATGAAAACTACTATTCCTACGAAGGTAAAGGTCATAAACATCTATAGTTCATTAAACTAGCTTTAATTTGAGTGCTAATAGACATCTGTACGTCACATAGTTCCTGAGATATAGATTTCTCAAAATAAATTAACTACTAATCTTTCAGTAGATTTTTAAGAAATGTTGCTTTTTAAAAAGCTATATCTCGAGAAATATTGAAAGTAAATAGCTCTTTTAGGGCTAATATTTCAGAAAATTTACTCTTCGTTAAATAATGTTCTCTTAGATTTTCTAGTGTCCTTGGTAGTTTTTAAGAATAGAGCTCCGAATGAAAAATTAATGTTTTTTAAGGTTTTGAAACAGGCGCCATTTTTAATTCTCCCTACCTATACTTGGCAGACTCATCAGTTTTGACTAGAAATTATATATAGTTTTCATTGAAGTAATCAAAAATTAGGGTGAGATAACTGCCTTTTTTTCTTCCCGGCTCTTGTACGATTACTAATTTGAAATCTATTGGCGATGCCGGTTTAAATCCGGCCTGGGACGTTGACTTTTTTCATTGAGTGGGGGTCCCACAAAATGAAGAACTTTGACCCCAGTTGCCCATGGTTAGGGAATATAGGACTCCAATGGGAGTCTTGGATGGAAAAAAAAAAAAAAAACCTTTGTCATAGTAAACTCACTGAATGAATCTTCTCAACCTTTCCACTATATCCATCTATTCAGGTCACAATGTTTTGGGAAACTGCAAGATTCTTATATTACTACTCTAATAACTGTAAAAATTACTTGTTTGATCCAACAAAAATTATGATTAATTTTTTGTTTTTAATTATGTCTGTAATTATGGGAGTGTGTAGCTCATTGGTAAAGCACTGTGCTACTAAGTTATAGATAATTATTTTCTGTATCACTTTACCTGTGAGTCAGCCGTGTGAGCTCTGGAGCATTCTGGGTCCATCTATCCTCATAAAGTGTGTAACCTTAATTAGGTAAAAATCAGGCAGTCGTGCGTGATGCTGACCAAATCACCTTACACAACCATTGGTATAGTAATAGTACTTCCTTAGAAAGTTCTGCAACTCTGACCCTTCATGAGTTGTAGCGGTACAGATTTATTTATTTTGAAAAATTTTAATTTCAATTGTATAAATACATGATTTCTTCTCATTACTACTCAAAAGAGTTCCAGATTGAAAAAAGTTTAATGTATCTTTATAACTGATCTCAATATATGGTTGTGTTTAGAATAGGATTAAATAGCTTAGATTGGTTTATTAAAATATTTTTTATTTATTTACTTATTACAAAAAAGTCGTTTTTAAAAATAAATATTTGTGTAAACAAGTATACAGTATAAAACACTAAAACCTAATGCTGAATCCTCTAAAGTCTTGCCTCGCCAAGTATTCAAAATCCCTCAGTTCACACCTTTCTATCTTACATCCAGGGCTTCCAGTTCTTGAAAGCCACGCAACCCTGAAATCATGAAAATAATGTTATAATTCTTCAATTTAATAGGAAGTCAGTTATAAATTGATATTTAAAATTTATGGTAAATTTACTTTCAGATTTCAGATTAGTATCTTTATTTTAAAAAGATGCATAGTCATGATTTTCATCTTCAGAATTAAAAATAAGCAATTTGAAATTCTTGAGTTACCAGAAAATCAGCTATCATAATACAATTAATTAATCTTTAAATATTTTATTATATTTACAAGGTTCTAAGTCCTCAAAGTAAATATTATTTCTCTCTTTAGAAAGTTGGTTATTTTTTTTAATTGTTGAAGTGAAGAAAACTTCCAATTATAATATAAACTATTTTATATTTTGTGCTTGTACGTTTTAGGATATTTTCCCATGCTGGTGTACTATTGTTTCCCCATATTTGTCAATTTTATCAATTTCCATTTTGAAATCTTGTCATCTATACACATATAGTCTAAAAATGTTTTATAACTACAATATTTAAGTAAAAAGTAGACATTATAATTACAAATAAAATAGGAAAAAATATATTAATTTAAATAATATAGTTATAAAAACTTTTTAGACTATAAGTGCATAGATGACAAGATTTCAAAATGGAAATTGATAAAATTGACAAATATGAGGAAACAATAGTACATAAGTATGGGATAATACCCCAAAATGTTGTACAAATACAAAATATAGAATATTTATATTCCAATTGGAATTTTTCTTCACCTCAACAATTTAAAAAACAAAAAAGTAATTGTTATTAATCATTTCAATTATTTGAGGTGGTAGAGGGAAATGTGGTGCAATATTTTTTGAAAATAAACAGAAAAATGGAACAGAAAATTACCCACACTTAGCAATCTGTCCCTATATTGTTAATTGTAAGTTTTAACTGTGATACTATTATTGATTTAAATATCGATGTTTATATTGATGTTCGTATCGTTTTCAATATCGATGTAAGTAATGATCCCTATATGAATATTAGTATAGATTTCAATCGAGGTAATGAGGATCTTTAGTTTAATGTATGTTACATGGAGAAATATTTTCTTCTTTTAGCACGTTAAGACGATATAACATTTAACATAGTTGAGTCTGTTAATAGGTCTGCTTAATGGAGAATGACGTCACACAACAGACCAGTCAAGCTCCACACCATTTTGTTTGTTGTCGTTTTGATAGGTTAGTTGTCCGTAGTTCGTGTTGTTTTTGTTTGGGCGTTTTAAAACTCTAATAAAGTAATAGAAAAAAAAAACTTGTAGAGGAAGCTGGTGAGTTGGAGGAAAAATGATCTGACGAAGCTGTTGGAGATTTTATTATCTTGTAAAGGTTACAAAACAAGTTGTTCAAAAACTCCACTTAAAACTCCTATGCAATCAGCAAAGAACATGAACCTTAAATATGAGTGCTCACAATCCTATACTTTTAACTTACTAAATGTTATGAGTATAGGATTATGAACGGCCTAATTTAAATTTTATGTTATATGTTAAATGCAAAGGAGCTCCTAGCAGATTTTCTGAGCAACTTGTTTTGCAATGTTTAGGAAATGATAAAATCTTCAACAATCGTCACATCATGTTTCCTCCACCTCCCTTGTTCCTTGCTTCCTCTCCTATTTTTTTTTCATTACTTTATCAGAGTTTTCAAACGTTAAAAACAACATTAACTAAACACGAACTAACAGCAGCTAACCTATCAAAACGATAACAGATAAAATGGTGTGGAGGTCAGCTGGTCTGTTGCGTAACGCTATCATTTAGCAGACCTTTTAACACGCTCTCAACCATATTAAGTGCTATATCGTATTAACATGCTAAAAGATGGAAAGAGTTTTCCATTTAACAAAACTTTTTCCATATAACACACTTTAACATGTTAAAACAAAGATTTAATATATAAACACTCCTAATATACATTAGGAGTATTCATGACTTTTAGATTAGTATATAACATGGTTGAGAATCTGTTAAATGAACAATGACGTCACACAACAGACCAGCTGAGCTCGTCATGGTTTTGTTTGTCGTGTTAGGTTACTTGCTCGTAGTTTTTGTTTTGTCTGTGTTAGCACTGTTTTGGATGTTTTTAAAACTGATAAATCAATGAATGACAATAATAATAGTGTAATGACAGTTGTCAATTAGCTCATCTTGATTCTCTTCCTCACAAGTCAGAAGATCAACAAGGGACTCACTAGCCAAACTTTCACACAACTTGTTATTTTCTCTCAATTTGGGCATGTTGTAATAAATTTCTTTAATCAAAACTTAGAAGTAAACAATAACTTGAAGTTTTGGAAGGAAAGGTTATAAAACAAGTTGCTCAGAAAATCCGCTAGGAGCTCTTATCCATTTAACATTTATATGACTTTAAATAGGGCTCCTCACATTCCTATTATAGGAGTATTCATGATCTTTAGTTTAACATCTTAAAGCCTGTTAAATGGAGAAATATTTCCTTTCTTTACCATGTTAAAACGATATAACATGGTCGAGGGTCTGTTTTGGATGTTTTTAAAACTAATAAAGCAATGGATGGCAATAATAATAATATTCACGATGTTTTAAATGTTTTTTTATTTATTTAATGTGATTTACAACTGTACAAATATTAAAAACAATAAGTAAATATGTTGTATGTTTCATATACACTTGAAAATCTTGTGAAGGAACCACCCATTGGTGGTACTTCAAGCATTAATTTAAATTAGAACGTCCCGTGGCCATCTTCTTTTCAGACGCCTCAGAGGATTATCAGGGACTGTTAAGGATGAGAGATTAAGAATTAATGGGTTAAGATGGGCAAGGAGTTTGGTATGAAAGTGTTAAATGTAAAATGTTTTACCATGTTAAATATTATAAGTATAGGATTGTGAGCAGCCCTATTTATAGTCATGTTAAATGCTTAAGGCCTCCTAGCGGATTTTCTGAGCAACTTGTTTTATATGTTTTCCTTACAAAACTTCATGTTATTGTTTACTTCTAAGTTTTGATTAAAATAATTTTTTACAACATGCCTAAAATAAGTGAAAATTATAAGTTGTGTCAAAGTTTGGCAACTGAGTGCCTTGTGATATGACTTTTGAGTGAGAGAATCAAGTTGAGATAATTGACAACTGTCATTACATTATTATTTTTGTCATCCATTGCTTTATTAGTTATAAAAACATCCAAAACAATACTAATACAAACTACGAGGAAGTAACCTAACACGACAACAAATAAAATGGTGACGAGCTCAACTGGTCTAATGCGTGACGTCATTCTCTATTTAACAGACCTAGTAAGAGATTTTCAACCATGTTATGTCATTTTAACATGAAAAAAAGAAGGAAATATTTCTCCATTTAATATAAGTTTTTCCATTTAACACGCTTTAACATGTTAAACTAAAGACTCTGAATACCCCTCCAGCAAATGGGACTTATGTTCCTTTTTTTTTACCCCCAACACAAGGTTTTTTCCTGTAGGTTTTAATCATATAAATAAATTTACAACAGATTCCTCAAACTTTGTTTATATTTAGTTGTTACATTATTTATACTTGTGCAAGTGTCAATTTTAATTTTTTTTTCCTAACACAACCTTGTGTTCAAGACCAGTTGATTTGCTAACTTTTCAAGGATGTGGCAGCTCTCCATCCGACCCATCTATGATTAGCTTTGGGAATTGCATGGCTGAATTGTTTACTGTTTATATAAATAAAATTAAAACTGTTTCAGTAATAAAAAAAAAAGTATTAAGTTAATTTCGTTTTCTTATGGAAATACTTTTTGTAATAATTATTAGTTATACGAACTTCTTTCTCACAAAAAAGATAAATCTAAAGGTGCCTTTACACGATTACCAAACAATGGAAAATTCGCAAGGATTTGTATTGGTTATTTGGATTGGCTGGTACAAGTTGCCCTGAATTTGTGGCAAAATCGACGGGTTTTGGGTTTTGAGCATAAATCAAAGGATGCTTGTGCTGCAGCCACACATTTGTTTTCAGTTTGCATCGTTTTAGAAGTTCCAACTCATGAATATTTGTGCTCTCCGTGTTTTAATTTAAACTCCCTAAACTTCAGATTTAATAATTAACTCATGTTAAAGATTGCATATTTTAAAATTCTAATGATGTGTAGATAGTTGACCGAGGATTACTGATTGGAGAAGATGATCGGGGGGCGCGGTCAGCAAAGAAACAATATAAATAAACAAAAAATATTTATTTATGCCGACGTTTCGACCTAATTTTCAGGTCTTCATCAGGGCTATAAAAACAAAAAGACAATAACCATCATATAGAGAGAAAATGTTGATTAATAACTCTGGACAAAGACAGTAGTAGATTGATTACATTATTATTTATATACATATAAATGTGAGTAATAAATAAATGATACGGTGGAAAGAATTTATAAAGAATTAGTTAAATTAATAATGGAGCTTATGAAAAAAAAAAATGTAGCCTGGATTCTCTTCCTATAACCTTACTCTCGCATTTCTTACTTTCTTCATTCCTCTTTCTCCATTTATTTCTTCTTAACCCCTGTTCTTTCCTTTCACATTTTTTTTTTCAACATTCAACCTTCCTTCTAATATTTTTATTTAATTAATTAAATTATTAAATTTAAATTAAATAAAGATAATTAATTTTTTAATTCAATTATCCAGTCATATAATGCCTTCAAATATATACATTTGTATTGGGTTAAATCAAAAATAAACTTCTAAAGTCAATTAAAAATATTTTAAACATTGTATTTACACCGAATTGATAGAATTTTAAAATATACGATCTTAAACAAGAGTTAATTATTAAATCCAAAGGTTGTAAAAATTCTTCAATAAATTAAAATACGAAGAGTTAATGTTAAAATATATTACTTTTATCAAAATTTAGAATTAAACAATATCATGCAGTTTAGGAAGAAAGGGTTATAAAACAAGTTGCTCAGAAATTCCACTAGGAGCTCTTAAACATGTAACATGACTTTAAATAGGACTGCTCACAATACTATACTTATAACATTTAACATGATAAAACATTTTGCATTTAACACATCATAGATACAGACATAATTAGAATAAAAAACTCGATATTACATATATGCAGACAAAATGGCGCATCAACGGTCTAAAAAGGCACATTAAATAGAGACGGTAATGCATTGGTCATCATCGAAATCGTTTTATCCCCTTTACCGCTTGCGCAGCGTGGGGTTACAATTTGCAGAGTCAGGACCAGATATCGCTCTTGGATCATCTCCCTTCTCCTACTCCAGTCCATATCCCGCCTCATTAACACTCTCCTTCCAGGCAATGCGTGGTCTTCCGCTTGGCCCTCTTCCCTCCACGCGAGTCTCATATGTCTTTCTGGCAGTTCTTTCCTGGACCATCCGAACCATCTTAGCTTGTGCCCCTCTAGGATGCTCTCAGCCGGTTTGACTCTGAGGTTAATACGAATGTCACTGTTCCGTACTCTATCTCGTCGTGTCCTTCATTCCACCTTACGAATAATGTATTGATTCCAAGACAAATCAAAACTATCTAAAACCGGTGGAGGCAAGCGCTGTACGGTTTTTCTTTTCTGAAACCTGTATCCCGCAGACACCCGCCGATTTTGACATAGTTTTGACTCATGTTAGAAAAATATATTAATAGTAGCCATGTTATTGTAATGTTATGATTATCCTATGATACCTACATCTCTTCCACTTTGGGTTTGGTTCCTTGTATTTTCCCTACGATAGTACCTCGCCTGCTATTCTTCACCCAACCGCCAAGTTCCAGGTAGAGGGCCATATCTCTGCAATATTTTGTGAAGTAGACTCCTGTAATAGAACAAGTATATTAATACCTTATTGATACCTCTTGATAAAAATTTTCTAGCTACGGAAATCACAAGGAATATCATAGAAAATATTTTATAATTAAGGAAAGGATGAGGAAATGGAGAAATAAACGAATTACGAAATATTAAGTTTTAAGAAACTAATATTCAGCTGGAGAAAGAGCATAAATTATTAAAACAGTCACTTTGGTTCAATCTTTTTAATAATTGATAGTGTTCGAGTTACGGTCAGAGTCAGCTGTCACTGCGAGTTCAGCTGATCGAGTGATGTATATTCAAGAATTTAGAAATCAATAAAGCAGTCTTCTACAGGAGTCCGTGCGTGTCATTTCTTCTTCCCTTTTTATTTTAACAATTTGCTCTCTTCGATACTTCAGTTATGATGAAGTCTATACCGATACAGATTAAGTAAGCTTGGTGCAGATTTGCGATAGTTAATGGATGCTATGTTTTCATCCAAAGGAAAGCACTGCAAGATAAGAATATACGAAACAATCTTTAGGAAAGAAATTTTAGAAATTAAGGCACTATTTAATAAGTTGGGATCGCCCGTGGCTCAGTTGGTTAGGCCTAGCTTACTAATTTGAGATTGTTGGCGGTGCCGGTTAGAATCCGGTCTGGGGCGTTGACTTTTTTCATTGAGTGGCGGTCCTACAAAATGATTAGGTAGTATAAGACTCCAATGTGAGTCTTGGCCGAAAATAAAAATGAGCTGGGTGTGTACTCATTCACTGGAAATGGTTAACTATACTTGACAGTGGGGATGGACAATAATTCATAACCCTTTAACTATACTAGACAGTGAGGATGAACACTAATTCCTAACCCTTTAACTATACTAGACAGTGAAGATGAACACTAATTCATAACCCTTTAACTATACTAGACAGTGGGGATGGGCAATAATTCTTAACCCCTTAACTATACTAGACAGTGAGGATGGACACTAATTCATAACCCTTTAACTATACTAGACAGTGGGGATGGATAATAATTCATAACCCCTCAAAGAGTTATGAAAGAACCTCATGGCGGATGTGTACGCTTTCCTCTTTTTTAAATATTTTCTACTGTTTTTTTGTATTCGTTGGTTGTTATCTTGTTCTTTGTTCTTAGCTCTGATGAAGGCTATGAATTCTGGCTGAAACGTTGTACTATTAAAGTTATTTCAACTTATTTGTGTCATATTCTGACCATACCCCCCCCCCCCCCAACCATCTTCTCCTCATTTATTCCTGAGATATTGTTTTTCATAAATTCACGAAGTTTGCCTGAACTGCTAGAAATTAACATTTTGTCGAATATCTAACTAAAACTACTACTTCTACGAAGATAAACGTTATAAACTACTTTATAGTAGATTAAACGAGCATTAATTTGAGTGTTAATAAACATTTGTACGTGAAATGGTTTTCGAGATATTTTGCAATGATTTTTCAGTGCATTTTTTATTTAAATATTGCTTTTTGAAAAGCTATATCTTGAGAACTATTGAACGTAAATAGCTCTATTATGGCTCGTGGTTTATCATATTTACTCGTCTTTCAATGATTTTCTGTTAGGTTTTTTTTTTTTAGTATTGTTGCTAATTTTAAAGATATGGAGCTCTGAAAGAAAGATTAATTTTTTTAAACGTTTTGAAAAAGCTACCATTTTGTATCTCCCCACTTCTACTTGGCTGACTCACTCATCAATTTTAAGTAGTAATTATTCATAGTTTTCATTAAAGTAATAAAAAATTGGAGTGAAATAACTGATGTTGGTTTTTTATAGCTCTCTTGAGCGAGCGAGGCTAGCGAAAGTCAAAAACTAATTAAAGCAGTAATAATAATAGAACAGGAAGATTTTGAATTTCCCGCCATTAGAGCTTGTTTTGTGAGCTAGTAGCAAATAAATGACTGACATTTGATTGTATAATTAACACTTTAATTCCGATCAATATTGATTGTGTTCACTCTTCTTCGAATTGAGAATCATCATCCTCACTCTCGCGCAGTGTACTGTACACAGATAGAGCACTTTGGAATTGGACTTCTTCAGACTCAGCACTCTCAGAGGAAGAATATAAACTCATGGTTTTCCTTTGCCTTTTGGTCGGCTTAGGGTTATGTTCGCGCGCCATCGCATTGTGGTGGCTGCTATGACAACACTCTCTTTTTCTTCTGGTTGTTCGTTTTGCATGGGCCGTCTGCTTTCGAACCTGGGACTGGGACTTTGCTCGATTTAAATTTACTACCTTTGAGATCTTGGGTCTCCTCTTGACACTTTTAATATAAGACTTTGGGCGAACCATGTGACAACTAGCTTTATTCCTTATGACTAACCTGCTCTTCAGATTCTTTACTATACTTTTAGAAGACCTAAGCAATTTTCGTATTTTTTTTCTTACGATAGTTGGTTCTATTCCCAATTTCGCATTTAGGTACGCTACCATTTCTTTGTGGGTGATTCCAATTCGCGGATTAATTCTTCTTATAGCTTCTTTCATGGTTCGTATCATATTTCGTCGCGTTTTCTTTTTTTGTTCAGTTTCAGTACTACTTGTGACATTCGGTTTTTCTGATTCTCTTTTTGGTAATGACATTCTCGAACCCTGGTTTGTCGTATACTTTTTAATTTTCAAATTAAACTAAACAATTTTTCAAATTTGTTTTATCATTTGTCAAAAAAACATATAATTAGGAAAAATGAAACATATGAAAATGAAATAATACGACATCTCTTAAATAACATATGAAGTCTTAATAGCATATTCTCTAAGGCCAACTTAAAAGTTTGAGTAAAAAAAAAAAATTCTGTGTAATTAATATAATCAGTAAAGCACATTAGGAGAGCTATTTCTTTATTAAAACAATAAAACGACTATATAATAGTTTAGCTAAGCTTATTTGGCAGATGGTTTCTTTCTGGAAACATGATATAATTAGTAAGGCAATATTACTGAGTTGAAATCTTCAAGATGGATCACAAGATCACAACCGCACCTTCGAAGGGACAAGATAAATATAACCTCAATTTAAAAAAAAAGAACCTCTTTTATATTCCATTTTCCCCATTATAACTTACAGCTTGCCATTTTAATAATCTCAGAATGTTTCTTGAAAATAAATCAAAGAAGGCAACCATCATAGAAGAGGTGGTTGTGGTTGTGAGGTGGTTATACGAAATTTGTGCCAGTAATTGCTCTCATAGCAAACCTCTTCATCGGCTCTTTTATTTCTTTATGTACAATAATTAAGTTTATGCTCGATTTTCAATAATTTATTCAGATTATAGCTAATACAAATTTAAAAAACGATAATTGAATTTTATAAAGTAGCAATAATATGGTGGGGTACTTCTTGAAATATATATATTTTATTGCTACTTCATAAAATTCAACAATCATTGCTTTTTAAATTTTGTGTGTGTGTAGGTTGAGGTCTGCTCCCCCCTTTGCGAAATCCTTTTTTTTTTTTTTCAAAACCCCTTCAAAATTTTAATGACGTTTTTATAAACAATGAACTTTCTCCTTTTTCTGTAGAACATCTACATTTTCCATACTAAGGAGTCTTTTGGAGTGTATTATTTTTGTTGTCAGAATTTATAAAAGAGTTTAATGTGTTGGGGCACACATTATTTCTGAATTTAACAAACTTAAATCTAATAAAAACTTAATCCTAATACTACGTGACCTTACGTAGTGTGTTGCCAACGCACCGGAGGGGGGGCAGGTGTTAACGTGTTGAATAACGGATTCGTACAGTACTGAAGTGAATCGAAAAATTTGATGTGTCGTCGCTTGATGAACTCCAGCACAGTGGGCAACTCCAACAATTGATGCAGCTCTGGTGGCTTCTTCCTCCTCCACGATGTTGTGTGTACAATTTTCCTCAACATCGAATCCTGAAAAGTTTGAAGAAGGCGCTGGGTTCCATCTGGTATGTGGGTAAACAATGGTGCCCCATATAGTAGTGCTGGTCTCAGAATACTTTTGTATATCTGCAGCTTCAATCGCAATGAGAGAGCCGGAGAAGTGAGGAGGTGGTTGAGAAAAAAAAAAAAAAAAGGTGGTTGAGACGATATGACTTTCGTCTTACTGTTCTCGCCTTCTGATATAAATGGGCAGAAAGCTTAAGATGACGGTCTAGCTTTACGCCCAAATATACGATAGAGTTGGAAGGTGAGCTCACCGTATTATTCACATAATACGCAGTCTTGATCTCTTGTGCGCTGTGTGTGCGCAAACACAATCCGTTTTGGCTGCATTGACTGAGATGTTCAAGTAGCCCAGCTTCTGAACAATCTCAGAGCATACTGCTTCAGCCTGATGTAGAGCAGTCTCGGCGTTCATACTGCTACTGTAGATGGCAATATCGTCAGCGTAAGCGGCGACCGTTGCCTTCTTGTAGTTCTTGCCAACCACATCAGCAGTATAAATTGAAAACAAGACTGGCGAAAGGACTGCTCCTTGAGACACTCCGCAAGTCAGTGGAGTAGATGTTGAGTGTTCTTCACGAACCCGCACAGCGACGGTCCTGCTGTTTAAAAATGAGGCGATCACACTGTAGAGCTGTTCCGGGCACTCTAGATCGACGAGCTTACGGCATAGAATGCCGTGAGACACGGAGTCGAATGCCTTTCTGCAGTCGATGGTTAGGGATGGTGATATATGGTGGTACTTGAACATCTCAGGCAACAGACTGATGGGCCTGTAGTGATCCGCCTCCGTTCCAAACTTATTCGGCTTGAGGAGAGGAAACAAGATGGCATGTTTCCATTTATCGGGGAAGTATCTCAACCTCAAGCACGAATTGTACAGGTTCGTGAGATGAGCGATCCCCTTCCTTGGGAGTTGCTTGAGCAAGACGGT
>NW_027111958.1:954027-967868 GCF_000696795.3 Halyomorpha halys | reverse complement strand
AATTGGTGGAGTGGTTCGGAATCCTCCACCTGTTCCGGAATTGAGCCTCCATCGGTTTGTGGTGTGGTAGTGGGGCGCAGTATGTCTGAGTAGGGTGCATCCCCCCTCACTATCCTGGTGGCCCTCCTTTGAGTTGTGGTAAGCCTGTTGTTGCCTAAGGGAGTCTTCTTCTGTTCAGCTAACTTATTTTTCAGGTCTTCAGCCTCTTTCAGCAAGGTGACTCTAGTTTCACATTGTCTGAACGAAGCTACGTGGTCTTGAGAACAGTTGGGACATTTAGGTGGACTGGTCCGAGGACAAACGCTTATGTGGTGGTCTTTTCCGCAACGTACGTATCGCAGCTCATAGCCGCAGTAGTTCTTTGTGTGGCCGTATCGCTGGCATCTGAAGCACTGCGGTGGACCACCCTCTTTTTTAGGAATGTATTTAGCAACTGTGAATATACATTTGTTGACGTGGCGAACTTTCTTCACATCTTCAATGGTTACCGTTGACGGTACTGTGATAACAATAGGCGAGAGGGGGGTCTTTTTGTCCTCTGCATCTGTGCGGAGAAGTCTTCGGACGTCCCAGGCACCCAATGGCCTGAATGCTTCTCCCACATCTTGTATGGGTATTTCGACGTCTAGATTTTTAATGACATATCGCGCTTCAACGCTGCGTTTCCCTGATCTTTGTGCGTAAGTATGATGTTTAATATCAAGGGTTTTTAGGCCCGTTACTACACGTTGTCTATCATCGAGTGTATGGGTGTATATGTGAACACCTCCTATTGTGGACTTCAACAAGTAGTCACTTATTTTTAATTTATCTAAAAAGGTACGAGTTTCCTTTAATGTGTGGTCGGGAGCTAGTACGACAGGTGGAATTGGCCCCGGTTGGGTAGTGGGTTCACTTGTTGATTGGTCCTCAGTTGGTAGGTCAGATAGGACCCAAAAGTGGTTACTGAGTTTAATGTTTGCTAAATTATTTTCACTGTTTGTTATAGCATTTTTCGGTTTAATCACTGTAACTGTTTTTACTGGTTTAACTTCCGTTGCCAATTTCGGTTTACGTGTCTATTTACCACCCCATCTGTTATTAATCACTAACGGTGACTGGGCTTTAACGGCCGCAGCCATGGCACTAAACGTCACTTATACCACTGAGATGCTGAAAGCAAATTGTCACTACTAACTGAAACTTAATGAAACTGACCTTTACGTTTACTTAATAAAACTGACCTTTTGGCGATATCCTACCTATGCCCGTGACTATTAGATATTTAGAAGTAACCTAAATAATCTATGGAACAGACATTGTACATGTAAGACAAAAAAAAAAGCGATGGCTACACTAAGATCGTGCCACAATAAATCATACATAATAACAATAACATACTTCATGGTTTCAAAATGCATTTAAGTTCTATGTTTAAAAATAAGCGACCGTGCTACTATCTTTTGGTCACCGATGAAACTAGCAATTGACCGTTACATATACTGACGCAACGCTACCTAGCTGCCACAACGAGAACTACTACAGAAGCAAGCAAACATCGTCTCTTAGGTTTGGAAGAAGACGGTCACGAATCAAAATTATTTTTTTTTTTTTTATGTTTTCACAATAAAATGACTCTAATGATTTTTTTGACACCACCATCTTTCGCAGCCATTACCTTCCTAATTATAGGGAGTTTCCAGAAAGAAACCATCCATCAAATAAGTTCACTATTTTTTTCTTGGGTCCCAAAAATATAATGGCCATCCTCTGCCAATGCCCATGAGAATAATAAAAGGTTATACACAATTAATGAAAACGGAAATAATAAAAGATAAAAAAAATAAATATAAAATAAAGTACAGACTAAGAGATGGAAAAAGGGAGATAAGAATGAAGGTAGATAATTCAAGCATTGGTCACAGACAGCCCTCACTCTACGACACGGGATATCGCAGAAATGCTTAACATATCTCGTGCAAGTGTCTCAAATCATTTGGGGGCTGCTGGATATGTTTCTCGAAGTGATATATGGATTCCTCACAATTTGATGGAAAAGAATTTATTCGACTGGATATCCATTATCGATTCCCTGTTGTAACGGAATGTTCATGATCCATTTTTTTCCACCCACCCTATTCACCAGACCTTTCCCTAACAGATTTCCACTTATTTCGGGCCCCTCTTTTAACGGGAAACACTTTAATTCGCTCGAGGACTGCAAAACGCACATAGAGGAGTTCATTGCGCAAAAATCTGAGAAGTTCTGGGAGGACGGAATTAAAAAATTCATCAAAATGATTATATATAATTGATTAAAAATATTTACAAGAATCTGAAGTTTTTATTGAAATCATCAGTAAAAAACGATACGAACTTATTTTACAACAAAATAACCTATGTGGAAACACAAAAATTATCAGGAAAAATTATATCAGGTTAACCTTTAGATAGCGCAATCACCTTGCCAAGAAGAAACGCTATCCAGGGCAGCGCCGCTGGACTGAATCAAGGCAGGATGACAAAGGCAGTCCTTACAGTCTAAATATAGACAAAGAATGGTCTTCAACTGTGTCAAGTTCCTCGCCAGAAGTACCTGTCCCCAAATCAATTTTCATCAGTCCAGATAGTGCATAGCTAATCGCAATATGTAGTTCAGTACTGAATTTGATTTATTTATGTTTTTAATATTTTTATTGAAATTTACAACTGTATATTATATAATACATTCAGTAAATTTGATCTTAGTTAAAATAGAGTGTTACAGGCGTGTAGAGGAACTACCCATTGGTAGCACTCTAATGACATTTTACATTAGCTGGTCTCGTGGCCATCTTCTTTTCTGGCTCCTCGGAGGATTGTCGCAAGGTTAGAAACTAGGGGGTTTGAGTGGTTAGGGAGTTAAGAATGGAAGGAGTGATATCTGGTTCGGGCTAGATCGATTACATACGAAACATTAAGGTCTTTATGTATGATTTTATTTGTGAAAAAGTAAGGAGCATTGAGAACTTTACGAAGTATTTTGGATTGTAAGGATTGGATACGAGAGGAATTCGAAGGTTTAGTGGAGCCCCAAAGCTCAACTCCATATGTCCAGATTGGCCTTATTACAGTCATGTAGATCAGTCTTTTGTAATGTGTTGGAAGTTTTGACCGTTTGTCTAGTAAGTGCTGTAATAGTCGGAATCGACGTGTAAAACTGCCTTATATTCTCATTGTGCGAGCCATTGCCTAAATCCTCCCAGTTAACTTTGGATAGGAGGACGGTTTTTTTCTTCTCATTCTAATGACAGCAATAGAGTATCTATTTGCTAAATTGTCTTCACCGTCATGCGGAGGACCTCACCTCCAGGTATATTAGCAAAGGAAACGAACAGGGAATCAGTTCAACTGATTCTATTGATTTTGGGACCCAAGAACGAAAATAGCGGGGAGAGTCATTTGATAGATGGTTTCTTTCGGGAAAAATACTATAATTAGGAAGGTAATGGCGGGAAAGAATAATTCGTTCCATTTTCAATAATTTATTGTGATTGTAGGTTAAACAAATTTAAAAAGTAATGATTGAATTTTATGAATTAGAAATAAATGGTGTGGTATTTCTTGGAATGCGGAATTAGATATTTTTCTTTTACCCAACGTTTCAGAATGGTCTATTGCCATGTATTGTCTAGAGATTTGGTCGGGATGGCAGGATAATCCCTGAAGGCAATTATCCAAAAATAAGTTAATTAATTAATTGATTGTGTTCTGCAAAACTATTCTTATATTTGGATTATTTTCCAAAGGCTTGTTCTGTGTTTACCAGTTTAACAATTGAATATCTTTAGATTTATAAAATGTTCTTACCATTAATTAAATAACACAATAAGGGGTGGTATTGTATAATATGTAGTGATGTCTTCGCCATTGGTGTCGTGGTTTCCTAAGGGTAGGGCTCTAATCTTGCAAAATGCATCTTGCTCTTCCTTCGGTCTTCTTTCTTCTGCTGCTTCTGTCTTCAATGCCCCTTTTTCCTGGCCAGATCCCCCTCTCGTTCGTAGAGGCGTTACCTTTTCGGAACCTTATTTCCCATTGGCTATCATCAGCCACGCCCAAGAAAAATACGTTACAAGGGGGTGGTACGCTTAGATAAGTGTTGGGTGCATGTGTTGTTTATGATTGACCTGACTACCGACAAAGCCAGCAGGCACTACCTGCTCTTAATAGATTTGTTCAGGAAGGACCCTTTCACCTGAGCCCCTTAGCCACCTGCAAAGTCCCCTTTGTTGACATACCCGGCACAAGGATGACAAGACATATGTGGTAGACTTTTATAATATTAATAATTGCCATTAGCTCGATACATACTCGTATATATATGTAGGTGAGGCCTGCTCCACCCCTCCTCTTAGCGAAATCATGCCTACGCCCATGATTATTCTTATTTAATTTTTATGTTTCATTGTAAACCTTTTTAATTTTTCATTTACTTTGTTTATTTATGTTTACATCGCTTAAGTTTTTGTATCTTTTTTAGCCCTGATAAAACGTTGGCTGAACCTTCCTTTTATTGTTTCTTTCAATGCATTCTATCTTCACTGTGCATGGGAAATTATATGTGAATCGATTACTAACGATGAATCGACCTTGACGCGGAACGATTGTTTACTCGTTCTTGGAGATTTCACGATCAAGATTTTGGCAATCAGCCAGTGATGTAAATTCTTTATTTTCAATATAAATATTAACAAAAAATTAGTATATTGTCTATTTACCTTCTCTACTACCAAGCATAACTTTTCTTTATTCCAGTCAAAATTTAGGGTTGGGAGTAGAAACGAAAAAGATTAGATGACAACAGCTCTTCTTAAAAAAAAAAAGTAAGAAAGAAATCACTTATCAAATAAGTTCGCTATTTTTTTCTTGGGTCCCAAAAATCTAGTTGCTCGAACAGCTAACTGTCCATGCGAACCCCTTTTTTCGATTTTTCCAATCCCACAAGAACCTTGATTTCCTTCAGTCTTTTCCTTATATCTTTCTCCGTCCAGATAGTTCTGGTCCGTTAGTCCTAGTCTTTCCGTTTCTTCCTTCATCTGCCTGATGTATCCACTTCCGCCTACGCCCATGAGAATAATAAAAAGTTATAGACAATTAATGAAAACGGAAATAATAACAGGTAAAAAGGAGAAATATAAAATAAAGTAAAAACTAGGAGATGGAAAAATGGAGATAAGAATAAAGGAAGATAATGAACAGGACAGAAAACGTACCCTTCTTACTCGAAGTTATCTATTAAAAAAATCTTTAACTCATATTTTAGCACTTTATTATTCAATTGTCGGATTTAAAACCCAACTAGAATGAGTTCTTCATTATAAAATAAACAAAATGAAATTTGAAAATTGGACTATTTACTGTAGAGAAAATAAAAACGTAAATTCTACTAATTTTGGTACGTACTAGGAAGTGGTACATTTAGCCTTAACTGCCTAAGACCGCTCTAATCGGAAATAACAATGTTTTTAGTTTAATTTGTATGTTTTTTTTTTTTTTTAGATCATATAAATTGATACATTTTTAGAATTTTTAATTCGCTATGACGTAGGGAGATTAAGTAATGGACTAATTAGTTGATGATAATTGTTTAGGGTAATCAGCAGCTGATGGAATCTGACGAGCTAAATTATTTCAATATTTGCCTTACGAAAATAATTGTAATATGGTTTAACATTTCATCATTTTTTGGTCGCGTGACGTCATCGAACGCCTGGTTAATTCTAAAGAATTTCAAAATCCGGTGAACAACTTTTAAATGCCACCCTACTCAGTGACGAAATTAATCCTTTTACATTTGAGAGAAGTTACGAGTATTTATTATTAACAATACTCCTCCTTACTGTATATATCATATATAGGTAAGTGAGAGTATAGTCATAACAGCCATACGGACATAACAATAATTATTAAATTCTATAATATTTTATTTTCATCCATTTTTGTATGAATATGGGTAATTCATGATATGTTAAAAGTAAAACGTTTTAACATGCCAAATGTCATAAGATAGGATTGTGAGCAGCCCAATTTTAAGTCCATATTATATGTTAAATACAGAGAAGTTCCTAGCGGATTTTCTTGGCAACTTGTTTTGTACCTTGTTGTCTGAATGAGATAATAAAATATCCAACAGCTCCGTCACAACATATTTCCCCACCTCAGTTGTTCCTTGTTTCCTCGCCTAGTTTTTTTTTCCATTACTTTGTTTTTCCACTACTTTTTTTTTTTTTCCACGAAACGGCCTTAGAGACCTCGTGAATATCATTACTTTTGGCTTCTCTCTTGTTTTTGTATTTCCTCTCCTAATATTTTCCTCTCATTATCTCTGCTATCTTTTGTTTTCTTTCTTCTGTCCACGCGGCCCCCTTTTTTGAATTTCTCTTTCCCCCAAGAACCTCGATTTCCTTCATTCTTTGGAGAGGATACGCTTCCAGACCGAAGATGCTAGAAAGCGGGGTCTATTCCTTTCGTAGGCGTGGCGATTTGTACGCCATAATTGACAATTGAGAGTTACTGCCCCTCCCCCTATTATACCAGAAATAGCTAGCAAGGGGGAGTAAAAAATAATTTGAGTTACTTAAAACGTGCTTTTGTTGTTGATGATATTTAATTACTATAGGATGCGCTTGTCACCTCACTCCTACATATTTCCAGATTTATCTTGATTCTCCATATATTTATTGAATTAACAATAAATTAATTAACTTTTTCGAGATTTCGAATGAAGTATATTCATTACTAGTTGGTATAAATACTTCGCGATTTCTGTAAATTATAATTCGAGACTATTGATATGGGATTGACAAAGACGTCGATTGCATCAAATATATTTATTTACCGTAAGAGACGTGGGGATGAAGGTCCTATCAGAGACTTGGCCCCGATCCAAGATCATCATTGGCAGACTTGTTAACTTGCGAGCCGCTTGCTCTAAAACAGGTCGGAAATAACTTTTCTCAAGTGTTTACCAAATCTGAGAAATAACGCCTCAAAACAGTCCATTATCGGTAATAGACGTAATTAGCGATTTATTGTTAGACCCAGTGGCGTAGCCAGAGAGTGGTGGAGTCCATGGATTCGGACCTGATCACCGAAGTTGCATGAAGTATAGACTTATTCTTATTTTATTCAAAAAATATATAAACTTATTTTCATATTAATAATGATCAGAAGATTGTTGACCGTTGATAATATTGGATAATATATATGAGAAGAAGATGGTTGTGGGAGCGGTCAGAGATTTTTTAAATTTATTTATGTTATTCTTACTTTCTTATTCTTATTTTTACCCTTTCATGTAAATTCTAACGCATTCTTCATCTTTCGGTTGTTTCGTCATCCCTTATACGATACAACGTACTTTTTAAATCTGACCAACCGCAGACCTTTACTTCTGTCGTCTTGCAAGCCAGGTATGTCTTAATAGTACAAGAGCCCAAGAGGAGAAAAAAGGGCAGTTATCTCTCCCCTATTTTTGATTACTTTAATGAAAACTATATATAATTTCTAGTAAAAACTGTGAGTCTGCCAAGTTTAGCTATGGGGAATAAAGAATTGCGACTGTTTCAAAACCTTAAATAACATTAATTTTCCACTAGGAGGTCTATATCTTAAAAACTACCAACAATAACTAGAGAATCTAAAGGGATATTATTTAAATAAGAGTAAATTTTCTGAAATAGTAGCCCAAATAGAGCTATTTACGTCCAATAGTTCTCGAGATATAGCGTTTTAAAAAGCAAAATTTCATTCACAACATGGATTATACCAGTTCATTTTAATCCTCCAGTTTTGACACCCTTCTGAAAAGGGTGGTTATGTGGGATTGTAGGGTTTGGGGAATCCAATTTAAAATTTGTTCCGTGATGTTTTAGACTTTAATGTGAGCAGATATTTTCCATTTTGAGCAGATAATTTTTTCTTCCTGAATGAATAAAGAACTACAGGATATTAACTTCGGATAGAAAAAATTGAAAACTTTTTGTTTTAATTTTTTTTCACCGACGTTATGAGTCGTCTTCAAGGCTGTTAAGTAAAAGTGTAAACAGAGGTACTTAAAATTACAGTTGATGTGCAGTTAACTGTAATTTTATAATTACAGTTTAACAGTATTAATACTGTCATTTGAGGGATATCTGCTTACACTTCTACCTTACAACCCTGATGAAGACCCACAACGTAGGTCGAAACTTCGACAGAAAATAAACAAATAGTTGATAACTATCTTTCTTTATTCTTTATCGCCACCCTGACCCTCTCCTCAAATTAACTTACGGTTAAACATCTCTATATATAATTTTTTTTTTTTTTATTATTTATTTATTGTAATTTACAACTGTAAAAAATAATACAACAGGTAAATATGTAGTATGTTTCATATACACTTGAAAATCTTGGGAAGGAACCACCCATTGGTGGTACTTCAAACATTAATTTAAACTAGAAGGTCCCGTGGCCATCTTCTTTTCAGACGCCTCAGAGGATTATCAGGGATTGTTAAGGATGAAAGATTAAGAATTAATGGGTTAGGATGGCTAAGGAGTTTGGAATAAAAAGACGCATATCTGTTTTGGGTCAAATCTGCAACGAATGGGATGTTAAGGTGTTTATGAATGAGTTTATTTGTGACGTAATAAGGAGCATCAAGGATTTTACGTAGGATTTTGGATTGTAACGATTGAATGCGGGAAGAATTTGATGGTTTGGTGGAGCCCCAGAGCTCAATTCCATATGTCCAAATTGGTCAGATTATTGTAGTGTATACTAATTTTTTGTAATGAATGGGAAGTTTAGAGCGTTTGTCAAGTAAGTGTTGTAGCAATCGGAATCTACGAGCAGTTTCTTGTTGTTTCAGTCTTGTGTGTGGATTCCAAGTAAGTCTCTTGTCAAGATGTATATAAAAATTATAAATATATTTACATAAAAATATTTTTACAATAATTAATCATTGTTTGGAAATTTATTTTACCACTTTCTTGTCATATAATCTCAAATTTTGTTCGTTTATTATCTTTACTTTCTCCATCAAAATTAATTTGAGATGTTTCCCTTTCAAAGCGCAAATCTCTAACTAAGTTAAACTGTTTTATCAGAAATTAATCATACATAAGATGTTAACATTTAAAAAAAATGTTGAAAGATAATGTAATAATTTTCCTAAAAGAGAGAACATCAAATTGTATCTTTTCCAAGATTAGTGGAAAAGTACTTAGCGCTACTATGAAGCAAGCAATCGATATGAAAAACGAGTAAAACGAGGTCAGTCGATTTTTAAAAACAAAAGAAAGCACATTAATTTATTGAAGTATACAAAAAACTTGAATATTTTTCAGCAAACTAGATAACAACCCTGGAAGAAGAACAGATCCGTTTTAAAATTAACTCCGATGAAAGATTTGTTTTCAACCAATCGCTAGATACATTGCCAAATCTTCAGCTTTGTAAATATTTCTACATTTCTGCATTCTAATCTATTTTCTACAGATTTCATTACTTTTTTGGGATGAACTATGGATGTTGTGCCAAGTAAGATTAAAAATACATAATATTGGAATAAGATAGATAACTGTTCAAAGTAGATTGTAGGAAGATAGTCCGGGAGGGGGTCAATAAAGGTATACAATTTTAGAAAACCTATTTAATGCTAAAAACGTTTCGCTCCACTCTGCAGGGCTTCGTCAAGGCTAAGTGAAAACGAGATACAGGCATTGTAAGAAGGAAAAGAACATTGAAATAAATATACAGGTAAAATAAAATTAATAATAAATAAGCCGTCTCTGTGGCTTCTCCTTCATTACCTAATAATCCTCCTACGCGTCTGAAAAGAAAATGGCCTCTGGATCTTCACCTCTAGAAATGTTAATAGAGTTTTATCAATGGATAGATTCTCCACATGTTTATTATAGATTCTCCACATTATATCACTTACAGCAAATTTACTTGTTGTATTTATTTTTATACAGTTGTAAATAATAATAAATAAATTATTAAAAAATAAAAGTTTTTCATGTATAAAAATTTTATATTTTAATCGATTGTCTTTGAGTAGAATTTGAATAAAAATGCTTCGGGTATTGATACTTCAGTTAACACATCACATTACAATATTTATCGATATTTTGGATGTATCCCAATGTCTCCGAGTTTTTTCTGATAGTACCTTCCAGTTCAGAAGTGTAAATAGTGTGTGACTAGGTAAAAATTATTGGTCAAGTTCACTAGTTTTTTGTTTGATAATATTGATAAAGAAGAATGTGCATCTTTTTCATTTTACGATCTGATGTAATTTTTTTTTTTAAGGTAATCAACAGGGAAGGTGATGTTTGCCTGGTTATCTATAGGTGACCAACCTATTCGAACCAAGGTGGGGGTCAACTTTTTCATTTTGTGGGACCGCCAATTAATGAAAAAAGTCAACGCCCCAGGCCGGATTCGAACCATCGCCACCCGCAGATTGATGTAATGTTGGAATTGTAATCCCTTGTTTCATATTAATGTTTAGGCTTCAAAATGTATATTTGCAACCTCCTGTGTCATGCTCATGTTGATATCAAAGAATATAGTTTTTATATAAGAAGATGGTCAGGGTCGCAGACAAAAAAATAACAAATAGTTTATAACTATTTTAATGTCCGACGTTTCGCCCCACTTTGCAGGGCTTCATCAGGGCTGTTCTAAGTAGGGGAATGAAGGAACATTGAGGTCCTGATAGATGACTTGATTTTTGAAAAAGTAAGGATCATTAAGGATTTTGGACTATAGGGATTGGATTTGGGAGGATTTCGATGGTTAAGTGGAGCCCCAAAGCTCAACTCCATATGTCATGATAGGCCATATAATAGTTATAATTGTTGTAATAATCGACGAGCTATTTCCTGTCTTTTCAGTCTTGTATGAGGACTCCATGTCAGTCGTTTGTCCAGATGTAGTCCTAACATGAAAAACTAAAAAGTTTGTAAAAAAATATTTTAATACACAAATAAGCCATTGTAGTCTCAACAAAATAAATAATTTATTAATCTTGCCAAATTATGGCATCATCAGGGCATTAGTGTATATAAAAAAATAATTGTTATGTACTACATCTCAATATGTTAACTGGTTAAGGAGTTGCCATGTGTCGATATAGTCATGTATGATGTAAATATCGAACGGTCATCCATCCAAGTACTGATCACGTTTGACATTGCTTATATTTTATTACCTTTGCTAGCACCTTAGTCCACTCCGCCACCATGGCCCCATATATCTATTCTTTCCAAGATTACAGTTTAGCATCTCCAACGGTACCCTTTGGATTTGGAAGTATTCGTTTTAGAATATTCTAATAAAGATCTATTAAAACGAAACTTTAAACGAAATTCACTCGCAAATTTTTTTTCTCAAATGAAAACAAATTTTTAATGTTTCGGTTTCCCAGCTATTTCAAAAACAAAATCATCTAAAATGTATATTTTATGTATATAGTAATTATGCTTTCCTTATGAACTATCAATGAACCATTTATACACGACAATTGTTTCATATTAAAAATAAAGGATGTAATTTTCAGCCTGGTGTCCATTAAACGTACTACATTTGGAACAGTTCCCAGTTCAACATAACTTGGCAAGACACAACAAAGCCGAAAGTTAATTTATAATTCATTAACCCGGATTCTAATGTCACTTTAACATTGTCTTTGCTTATATAATATATCCGAAAATAGCACAATGAAACTTTTTTTAATAAAATCAATGAAGCATTTGTTTTTTTTTAAGGACTATTTTACGATATTATATTACATACTCATTCATGGTGATTTTTACTTTTACTTACCAATTATGGAATATATAGTAAATTTGCTTCAAGTGATATACTGACATCTTACAAACCCGTGGAGAATCTACCCATTGATAGAACTCCAATAACATTTCTAGAGAAGATCTCGAGGCCATCTTCTTTTCAGATGTCTAGAAGGATTATTGGTAAGTACAAAGTACAACGACAAAGTAAGGAGCATTAATGATTTTGGACTATAGGGATTGGATTCGGGAGGAATTCGATGGTTTAGTGGAGCCCCAAAGCTCAACTCCATATGTCCAGATAGGCCTTATAATAGTCATGTAATGTTTTTTTATGGATTGGAAGTTTAGAAGTCTAGTAAATGTTATAATAGTCGGAATCGACGAGCAGTTTCCTGTCTTTTCAGTCTTGTATGAGGAATTCATGTCAATCGTTTGTCCAGATGTAGTCCTAAGTAACGGATCTGTTCGACAGGAAAGTTTATAAGTGGGGAATTATTAAAATATATTCTGGGGGAGGTCCAATCAAAACCAAAACGAATAGTTGTACGAAACTAACACCAACTAATACCTGGTTATATACTTCAAAACATCGACTACCACATTCAAGTTTTAAAATGAAACAGTTTTAGAGAGAAACAAGATCTTCAGCGTATGTTCACTACCGCCCAATAATTTCATTTATCTCTACTAAACCTTCTAATTCCTCTCGTATACAATCCTTACAATTCAAAATCCTTAATGCTCCTTACTTTGTCACAAATACAATCATACATAAAAACCTTAATGTTTCATATGTAACCGATCTACCATGATCCACATACTATTCCTTCCATTATAAACTTCCTAACCACCCAAAACCACTAGTTTCTAACCTTGCTTCCTCTGCCATTCCTGATAATCCTCAAAGATGCCAGAAAAGAAGATGGCCACGACGCCTGCTAATGTAAAAATGTCATTAGACTGCTACCAATGGGTAGTTCCTGTATCCCTCCATTATAAACTAAAAACAAATTTACTGGATGTATAAATTATATACAGTTGTATAAAGCAATAAATAAAAAAAAATCATTTGTAGCACCTCCGAAAACATACATAGCGACCTTTATATGTTTGAAATCTGAAAAGTTAAAATAAATTGATTTGTAAGCGCGCAATCACAAAATCGATTTTATTTTCATTTTCAGCACCTCCGAAAACATATATATTTAGGTTTTTCAACTTTAAAGACTAAAATATACAGTAATTGTCAAGACCTTTTTGGCAAAATCAATCGTGTTTATCTTGTATCGTTTATCTCGTATAGTATTGAACAGTTTACAAATAAAAAAGCCACTAAATGAAATGGTTAAAATTTTTGTACTTTTAGGTGAAAAGAGCAAAAAAATTGGACATTTTTTATAATAACTCCCATCTTAGAGCTTGGATTTATGTTATTATTTTTGCCATTAGGTGCACAATTAAATTTCCGACAAAAACGCCCGATTATATATACCAAGAGTACATGTTTCAGTACAAAAAGAAAAAAGAAAAAAAAAAAAAAAAAAAAAAAAAAAAAAAAAATGAAAACTAATAGGAACCAGACCGGGATGGAGGTCGAAACTCAGATGGGCGAACAGGATAAAGAAAAATGCAGCAACCCGCATTATAAACTGGAGAGCCATCGCCCAAGTTAGACAAGAGGAAGCTGGTAAAAAATCACTAAAGATTTCGGAAAAAAATAATAATGCTAAAGTAAGAATAGACCGCATATGGCATTTAAATACATATATATATATATATATATAAATTTAGAAGTAAAAGTAAACACTCAAATTAGGAACAGACATTGGAGATATGTTTTATTTATTTATTTAATACCAGATTGGCCTGGTGGGTCTTACATGGTTAATGCAAAACGTACTTTTTTTTTTTTTAACAACTGATTATGGGGAGTATAGTCTCATACAAAAGACACCTCTATCTATATACGTTGTTAAACATGAAACAAAAAATTAAAAAGGAGGAGATGGTTGGGGGTGCGGTCAATGAAAAACACAA
>NW_027111958.1:934487-953154 GCF_000696795.3 Halyomorpha halys | reverse complement strand
AAGAGGAAACGTAATATAAGTGGGGGACGACAAATGTGTAAGAAAAGATTTAAAAGTGAAATAATACGTTCAAAGGTGGGCGGAAAAAAATAATATGAATTTATTAAAGAAAAAATAAAAATATATATGGATTAAAATAATAATTCTTAATAAAAGATAAAAGAAACGTAAGAACAAAAACAATGACATTTACGGATTTAACAAAATAAATAATTGACTTCTAATGGGGAAAAAAATGAAAGAGATGAAGAGAAAAAACAGAAAATAAGATAAAATAAAACGACAATAATAGAACTGGTAAATATAGAATTTATAACAGGATGTCTTGCAGCAGCCTGGGCTTCAGTCTTCGGGTTGTGGTTGGGTTTCCCAAGTTGTAGGTCCCTGCTCCTTTAACTGTCAGCAACTGGGAGTGGAACTTCATGAACATTTTTTTTATGTAATCCTCTATTGTCTCTATTTGCAATTAGCTGTTTTTACAAACACTGCAATTCTTATGACTTTATTTTGAAAATATCGTAATTCTTTCCTTTTCGTAAAGGATTCAACTCCCTTCACAGCCATAGGTCAGCAGTGGCCTGAGAATTGTTTTAAAAATAAGAGGAGCAGTTTCTGGTTTTAATTTGGATTTTCCATTTAGGATAGGATATAGTATTGCTAACCTTGCTTAGGTTTGGGAAATATATTATTAATATAGTATTGCTAACCTTGCTTAGGTTTGGGAAATATATTATTAATATAGTATTGCTAACCTTGCTTAGGTTTGGGAAATATATTATTGCTAACCTTGCTTAGGTTTGGGAAATATATTATTAATATAGTATTGCTAACCTTGCTTAGGCTTGGGAAATATATTATTAATATAGTATTGCTAACCTTGCTTAGGCTTGGGAAATATATTATTAATATAGTATTGCTAACCTTGCTTAGCTTTGGGAAATATATTATTAATAGATTTTAAAACACAAGCCCCAAGTTGTTTGAATTAAGTCTGATTTCTCAAGAGAAGATTATTTTTTTTACTTGTTAAGATTCACCAAATTGTTACGTCTTCAATAAAACTTCACGTCTCTATGACATAGGTTTATAGAATCTATACGTATATCAAATGATTAACATAACATAATTATTTATTATTAGTTATTTGAACCAGCGCCCAAATCAATTATCAAGTCAATATGCCCGTAAACCAACTACTCCGTTTGTTCTTCGGGCTCCAATAGCTGATCTGTTGATGTCCATGGACTACCAGATGGCTTAGGATTATACCCTTCGATCAAGTTACTACGTTACGGTGCTCAATCGACGCATAATTTATAATGTTTAAACGCATAGTTTAGATCAAACTGAAGTTTTATAAATAAAAAGAATATGGAGTTAAAAGAATTTAAACTATTTATTGTAAGCAACGTTTCGCCCTACTTTGAGAACTTCATTAGGGCTTAAAAAAGATACAAAAAACTAAAATAATGTAACAGAGTTAGAAAATAAATAAACTAAAGTGTAGCTAAAAAGTATTTAAAAGATGTGATAATTTATGTAAAAATGGTTTATTATAAGCCAACTTTTCAGGGGTTCTTTACTTCCTTTGTTCTCTTTTAATTTGATATATTTTAAATAATTGTTAGCCTTAGTTTACTATTCTCTTAGTTAGTAACATCATTTGATTTATTTTTCATCTTTTATTTATATGGCCCTAATGAAGCCTTGCAATGTGGAGCGAAACGTTGGCTCACAATAGTTTATTTTTTTCCTTATTTTTGGCCGCACCCTGACTATCTTCCTTTTGTATTTTATACACTGACAATCAACGGTTTTCCAAACTGAAGTTTTATTTTTCTCATTTTCATTAGGATTCACTGTTTAGGATGTATTGGTGAAACACAGAAGGGGAGATATAAAATCTTTAATTCTTTATTTTATCAAAGGAGTTAGTTGTCTTGTAACTGTTTTAGAACAGCAAGGAATGCTTCTCTGTATTACGTTTGGATTCATATGTAGTGAATTACCTCAGTTTTGGAAAAAATTAAAAACTAAATCTCGGTTTTTTTTTTCGACATACTTGTCCAAATTAATACGTTTTGGCACTCAGTCAACGCAGAATTTAATGTTCAATTTGTTATGTTGTAACATTTTCACAAGGTTACACCGTTTAGGAGTTATAGGTAAAATAAAAAACTGAATTCGTTACCTTATTAAAGTGATTAGCAAATTAGTAAGATTTTTAGAACGGGAAGAAATGTATTTCCGTGTTAAGTGTGATAAAAAGTAATTTTTAATATTATATGCAGATATATGTTCTATGAGATAGATTCTTGGATAAATAACATGTTAGGCCAAAATTTCAATTATTTGTTATATTTTAGAAAAAATATCTGTACGCATGCGTGTTAGGAGTTGGATTCAGCTACAGACACACGCATACGAACCTTGGACATGGCCGAAGACCTCGAACTCTACAGACACAATCGGAGCTACTTCCTCATCTGGTCCCATCTCGGATCTGTCTGATACCAGAGACGTCTATTCTCAGCCGACCATAGGGCGCAGTCGCCGGATTCCTGGCCATTTAAATAGCCTTCCTATCTTATATTATTTTATCATAAATGCCGTATTATAATTGTGTTTATTTTTAATCAGTGAACTGTGTCATGAGGTAATGAGGGCAGGAAAGTAAATTTCATTCAATAAATAAATCTGTACTTACGTATTAACGCCACCGCAGTAAAAATTCTGCTAATGCACCAATAAAGAGCCATCTTGTTGTTCGCATAGAGAAACTTTGTTGTTTGCACACAGCAATCTTCTTGTTTGTTCTCGCACGAAGTTATCTTTAGTTTCCTTGTTGTTTGCTGATTTTTAACCTCATTTTTTTAGTGCTACGAAAATGCGTATTTGGAATTCTGCTAATGCACCAATCTACACCTTAACTGTTATTACTTGACCGATTTACGTGGAGCTTTTTGCTATGTATTCCATTTCGCCGTGGAAAGGTTTAAAGATGATGAAATCATGAGATTTTTGAGTAGAAAAAAATTAATGATCAGAATTAAACGTAAGGTTACGAGTAAAGTAGTTCGGTAAATTTGTTTTTAGAAAAAATAAAACCATATTCGTTTTCAGGGTTGTCCCAAAGTACTAAATACCATTTTTGGAAGAAATTTTTTTTTGATTTGATAGATTTATTTATAGATAGATATTACAATCTGCCACACAGTTGTGGGCAATAGGTAATATTGATGAATGATCTCATACATACTAAAATAAAAAAAATAAAATAAAATAAATAAATAAAAAATAAAAAAAATAAAATAAAAAAACTCTCTTATAATATATTCAAACAAAAGAATAGACAAGATGAACATAATCAAACTATCTGTATGAAAAATAAATAAATAAAATAACATAATGATAAAATAGTATATACAATATTTACACAATCGACCTGAGGATCCCTGAGCCCACTCTATCCCCCACGTGTGAGGGGTAGAGCAGAGCTCAAGAGATCCCAGCGCATCCCTCTCGCCGCATCACTGGTTGTAAGAAATTAAAAATCATTAATTTTTCATTTCGATTCCATCCGTGCATTTTTTGTTTCCTCCGTCGACTATTTTCACATAATCGTTAATAACTCCACTCCCTTTTATCCGATTGTTACGTTAATAGAACCGTTGGAAAGCTAAATGTCTGCTCTTATAGCAGAAATCGACAAAAGTTATATTTGATGCTTTTTTGAGGAGAAAATGTGGGGATTCAAATGAGGGACAAAAATTTTTAAGCTTTATTTTATATATCTCTAATTTATCTATCCATTCTAATTTGTTTAATTAAACCCGTTTTGTGCCTTTTGGTGCAGTTTTTGGAGCCCTGCTTGGAACTGCCAAATTTGGTGTACATCAGTCGAGCAGTATTGAAGTTATTTCCATTTTTTAGATTTTTAAAAAGAAATCTAAGGATGAAAATTTAGATAGACTTTGTAATTACTAGACCGATTTACTTGAGTTTTTTTTTTCTATATGTTCCATTTTGCAGTGGAAAGGTTTAAAGATGATGAAATCCCGATATTTTTGAATTGAAGTAAATAAATAAATTGAATCTACAAATTGAACAATATGACAGACAATGAAAAATTGTGAGTGGCTTATATCTTAATTACAGTGTGAGTATTAACTTATATACCTATACTAGGTCGAAACGTCGGCATAAAATAAATAAATATGGATTCAGTATAGGTATATAAGTTAATACTCACACTGTAATTCAGATATAAGCCACTCACTATTTTTCATTGTCTGTCATATTGTTCAATTTATGTATTTATTTATTTTTTCAATTTTTTAGACACTACTTGCATATCTTATATTATACATACCTTTTTACCTACATGATATTATATTTCATCTCCCACTGTTTTCAATCTACTACCATCTAATTCCACGATTATCAATCAATTTAATTTTTATATATATTTTTTTACTATTCAATTATCAGTTATCAATTTTTTATCATTTATAATTCAATTCAATATTTTGTATAATTCCAAATTCGTTTGTATACTATTCCTTTTCAATTTTGTTTTTCTCTAAATGTTGTTATCTATTTTGTTCTATAGCCCTGAAGAAGACTTGAAACTCAGGTCGAAACGTCGGCATAAAATAAATAAATATGGTTTTGTTTATTTATGTTGTTCTTTGCTGACCGCACCCCTCCCCCCCTCGATAAACTTCTCCAATCATAAAAGTATTTAGTCATTTTCTAAATGTTCATATTATATACAAAGCCTTAATCTAAAACTACATAAACACAAAAGTAAAAATATGTTTTCAATGTCTTTAAATAAGTAACATAAAAGAAAGTCGTGTTTACTTTTTATAAATTAGCACAGAATGAATCACAATAATAATTGAGTAATCAGAACAGACGTTTTATAATTTTTGAGAGGTTAACCAATGTTTATAAAAATTAATCGGTTTTGATAAACTTATATAAATCACACCGCTACAATATAAGGATTAGTGTATAAACAGTATATATGTTATTTATTTATAAAGATGTAGAGTTGAAAAATAAACTATTCAATATGCACAACGTTTTAGGTTACAACTTTCAATGTTTCGGGTTTCCCCATCTTTAAATACTAATATTCCTACAATTATTTATGTCTACAATTAAAACATTATAATCAATCTTACCTCAATTTTCAATTTCTTTTTGAAGTCTTGTCTTATAGTCATATTAATTAAAATTTATAACGCACTATTTGAACTATGTCGTTCACTACTGATACATTCATATGTCCCTTTAGCACAAATCGATATTTAACTATACTTGGCATTATCTCTTTGGACATATCAATATGCCTGTGTACTGTTTGTCTACCTCCCTATTGATGTCTATATTTAATAAATTTTGCTATTCATAGTATATATATATGATATGGACAACAATGATTACCATATTAGTAACGTGAGAAAAGTTCTAAGAGAGAAGTTAATGGAAACAATGCAGTAGGACTATAGACAAGTACCCTGAAGACGGAGGATTCTGAAACGTCAGTGTAATGTAAATATTAAAAACAAAAAAGAAATATTTGGAAAGGAGAAAAAGAATATTGCTAAATATTTAGATGTTATAATTTGAACCTTTCTGAAGAAGGAGATTAGGGTATAAATAAAATAAATTGTATCCAATTAATTCCCAACACTATTTATTGATAACTTAATTATGCATCGTTTCATTATCAAGGATTTCTCTTTTATAATTTCAATAATACTTATTCTCATATTACCTTTATCTTCTTATAAAATTTAGACTATACACTTTCTTCCAACACTATTTATGTCTATGTTGATGGTCATTATCTAATCATTCTGTAATTATTTTTATTCATTACGGCTGTTGTCTTTAACTCTGATGAAGGCCTGAAATTCTGGCCGAAACGTCGGCACTATTATCTGTTTTTATTTATTTGTATTTTCGCTTTCATTATGTGCATATATTTACTAACTAGATTTTCATATGTATATTATTATTTGTTCTTTCCACTTACTTAATTTTAATATTACTTTCCTCAAATAGCCCTATCTTCTTATGATACTTAGACTGTACATGTCTTTCAACACTATTCATATATTTAGTGGGTGTTATTTTTTTATTTTCTAATTATTCTGTAATTCCTTTTATACATTACGGTTGTTATCTTGGTTTCTTTTCTTGGCTCTGTTGAAGGCCTGAAATTCTGGCCGAAACGTTGGCTCTAATAAATAAGTTTTCATTTATTTGCATTTTTCACTGATCGCACTCCCAACAATCTACTTCTCATTTATATATGTATAGATGAATAACCATTTGTTACTATGGTTAATACTATGGTCACATATATATCTCGTTGGTTACATATATTTTCTTTCTCTCAATTTTATTTTTTATTTACTTATATATTCCTACATTTATAACTTTATATATTATATATTCCTTTGCATTATATAACTTTAAATTTTTATTTCCTTAATTATGTTATTTTTACTTACTTATTCAACTACCTATATATACATTTCATTCTATACTTCTTTCATCACTTTATTTTTATTTAATAATTTACTATGTGTCATTCTGTTTATATTTTCTTTTTTCCTTTTTTTTTTTTATTCATTGGTTGATATCTTCTTCTTTGTTCTAAGCCCCGATGAAGGATAGAAATTCTGGCCGAAACGTTGGCACTATTAACTAAGTTCTTTGAACTTACTTGTGTTATATTCTGACCGCACCCCTACCATTAAAATATATATTGTGAAAACATGGTAACTTGAGTCCGACATAATCAGTTCAGTCAATTCCATAATGAAGTGCAACTCAGTATTTTGCTCTCATGGGTTGTTTCTACGCCAGGGTTCAGGAAAATTAGTTGAATATTCATCTAATTCCACTCAGTGGTTACATTAATTTATTGCTGTATTTGTTGTACAACACTTTATTTTGCAACAGCATAGTTATTTGTAATAACCTCAATTATGAGTTGACATTAATGGTAATACCCTTATATGGTGAACAAATATTTACCTACTAAGAACAGGCGAGTTCCTCCAATTTTATCTAGTCATGGTTTTCTTGATCTGCTCATCAAAAAAGAAAATTTAGTAGATTATTACCAAATTGCCTTTAATAAAGTCTTTTATTTATTTTATGTAACAGCAATAAATTTATTAGTACATCTCTTACACTTAGTTTCAATTATGGAGTCCACCTTTTTACGAATTATTAAATCCCTCTTTCTTTGTAATTTTTATTTAATAGGCCTTATATGGTTAATGATTTATGAAAGCCTTTATATCATGAAATATTAGATGAAGAGCTGTCTGCCAATACTCAAATTAAAACTTGCTTAACGTACTATAAAATAGTGTACACTTATCTTCTTAGGTGTAGTAGTTTTCATGATATTTGCTAAAATAAATTGATTTTTAGTTGTTCATACAAAATTTAATATTCAAATGTGAATATCATAAAAACTACTACCCCTACGAAGATGTCATAATCTACTTTATAGTACGTTAAACTACCTTTAATTTAGTTCTGGCAGACATCTGTAAATCTTATGTATTTTTATTTATAAATCAAAAGGTTTATCTGAACAACCAGAAATCAACATTTTGTCGAAAATTATGAAAACTACTGCTCCTACGAAGATAAACGTTATAAAATACTTTATAGCACATTAAACTAGCTTTAATTTGAGTGCTAATAGACATCTGTTCATAAAATTGTTCCTGAGATATATATTTCCCTAAATAAATTCACTAACTACGGATTTTTCAGTGCATTGTTAATGAAATGTTGCTCTTTAAAAAATAGATCTCGAGAACTATAGAACGTAAATAGATCTATTGAGGTTTTCTAGTGTTGTTGGTAGTTTTAAAGATATGGAGATTCATTTCATGAAATGTATACTGAAAAATCAGTTGTTAGTGAATTTATTTTCAGAAAACTATATCTCAAAAACCCTTCGATGTAAAAATGTCAAATTAAAGCTAGTTAAATGTGTTATGAAGTAGTTTGACCTTTATCTTCGTAGGAGTACTATTTTATTATATTTTCAAAAATGTTATCCGAAAACTAGAAATTAACATTTTGTGAATTTATCTTAGAACATATCACGAAAACTACAACTCCTATGAAGATAAACGTTATAAACTGCTAATAGACATCTATACGTCGTACAGTTCCTGAGATATAGATTTTTCAGTGCATTGTTTATGAAATGTTGTAATTTAAAAAGCTATATCTCGAGAACTATTGGACATAAATATGTCTATTATGGCTCATATTTTAGCAAATTTACTCTACTTTAAATAATGTTCTATTAGCTTTTCTAGTGTTAGTAATTGTTAAGATATAGAGCTCCGAATGAAAAATAATTTTTTTTAAGTATATATGTATGTATGGTTGACCGTAAAAATTGATATATAGGGAGATGGTCAGAGTTGCGGTCAAAGGAGAAATAAAAATAGTTTACAACTATTTATTTTCCAACGTTTCGCCCCACTTTGCAGGGCTTCATCAGGGCTGTCCAAATAAATAAGTTGAACATCTTTTTTATTGAACAATTTTTTTTAAGGTTTTGAAGCAGCTGGCATTTTTTGTCCCCCCTACCTGTACTTGGCAGACTCATCAATTTTGACTAGTAATTATATGTAGTTTTCAATTAAGTAATACAAAATTGGGGTGAAATAACTGACTTTTTTCTCCTCTTGGGCTCTTCGACTATGACACTTTTGTACCTTTATTAGTAGAGGTACCTTTCTAGGTATTTGATTACGTAGGATTCATGTAAAAACAAGAGGAACTACTTAATTCATTAATCCTGAGGAAATTGGTGGGGTAAAAAAGGAGGTGCAGTTCCGCAATGCTACGAGCAAATGGCAAATTAGAGTTGGCGGAGGAACAATTGTGGAACAAAGGCCCCATCAAGAGCCGGACACAACCTGTTAGCTCTCGTGGCTCGTCCTCTTCGCCGTTCATTAGCGCGCCATTCATTAGGGCTTAATCAAGTCGCCACTTTGGGGGAAAACGATATTAACCAAAGCCTTTGATTTATAGTTTAATGAATATTGGAAATTAGCAATCAACATGACAAATGTCTGTCTTCTCCTAAAGCAATAGTTCATAATACTGGAACTACACGTCTGCCACTTGCAGCAAATCCAATATTTGTACAAAGCAACAAACGCCCGTACGCTTGCTTTGTTCTTTTTGAATTTTGGCGGCTACTACATTCGATTTGCTCTAATTTTATTATTAAAACGAACAAAATAAATATATAAAATGAAAAGAAATATAAATATCAACAAAGTAGGTTTTAGATGATATAAATGATTATGTATGTTTATGTAGAACTAAACTTATATATTCAAACTTCGTTTTTTAATTGTTATCAGAAACTTGTTAATTTATTTACTTAGACACATATCTTTATAAATATATATTTTGGTATGTTAAATGAAAACTAAACTGCTGTAGTTAATTAATAAGATTTGAAACAATGTATTTAACATCGAATCGATAGAATTCAAAAATATACAATCATAAATTAGATCAATAGATTGACTTGGAACAATGTGTAATTTCAGTTGATGAATGACTCTAAATAAATAAAATAATGACAAATGTTTGCCCATAACTTTCATAATTAATAAACAAAGTATGTAAAAAAAAATATATATATATAAATAACTGTAATTCTTGAAAACCATCTGTCATACTCAAGTGTTCGATAACAGATATTTAGGCCAATCTTTATTTTATTTTTTATATTTTATTGTATCTGGACATACGGCTTTGAGCTTTGGGGCTCCACTAAACCTTTGAATTCCTCTTATATCCAATCCTTACAATCTTAAATATTTTGTAAAATCCTTAATGCTCCTTACTTAGTCACAAATAAAATCATCCATAAATATAATAATATTCTCTATACAACTGATCTAGCCCAAACCTGATATTGATCTTACCATTATAAACTCCCTAAACACCAAAATCCACTACTTTCTAACCTTTCTTCCTCTTCCAGTCAGTGGGTAGCTTCACTAAAAGCCTTTATGATATGATTACAGTCTAACATCACACTTACTAGATGTATTTTTATGTAAATACAGTCGTAAATTTACATAAATAGATTTTAAAAAATATTTCATAGGTCATGAAAAATAACTTATTATGACTTATCCAACAAATAGTACTTTTTGATCTTGTTTTTTTGCAATAGATAAATATCTTTATGAAAATTATCAGAAATTAATTATTACAAAATACATTAAATTTATACATATTAGGAAAAAAAGAGATGTCTTAAGAAAAAGAGAGTAAAGAGATGACTTTGAGGATATTGAATTAATAATAAACTTTGAAAAAATGATGTATATCTAATAAGAAAATCCTCAAGGTAAGGAAAAAAAAGTTTTAATTGTCAATATAAATTGAAAATTAATAAATGAAAAAATAATGTCTGAATCTGTCTAAACATTAATTATGAAATTATTATCAATTTATACAATTTTGATCCCTTTTTTCTCTCAACTTCTATTCTTTAAAATTCTCTTTTATTCTTATATTTTTATTCTCTATTATTCTTTTATTTTTTAAAATTTTAAAAAGAAATTACATCAATATTGAAGATATAGCCAAAGAAATCAGTGTGTAGTTGAAGGAAATAATGTAATTGTTATATAAAAACAAAAACTTTTTGTAGGTTGTATCCTTGAGAATGGCCTGAGGGCCGAAACGTTGGAGAATTTTAAAGAATAAAAATTGAGAGAAAAAAAGGATTAAAATTGATAATAAACTGAACCACTCTCAAACAATCATGTATAAAAAATAATTAATTAATTATGAATTCATAAAATTAGTACATTGCTGCTGGCCAAAGAAAAGAAAGATTAAAAAGGTGAAATAAGAAGAGAGAACAAAAGTATTAATGTCTAGACCATTGACTGTATTCAAGTGTGATCACTTAAATTTTTATCTTAACAACACAAAAAAAGTAGGTGATTACTAAGAAAGAAAACTTTTCATTCTTCAGACAGTTCCTTAAGTAAATAGTCAATAAAACAAAAACAAAGGAAAAAATGTCTAAAAAATAAATAAATTAATAATCTTAAATATTTTATTTACTCTCAAGATAACTGTCTTACTAAACTTTGTTTATTCATTGTTGTGAGATTATCCAAAATTTATTTTTAGAGTTGGTATCTACATTTTTGCAGGTCTTAATTTTGAGGATACAAATTTTTTGTTATGGATGAATTTTTGAAGCCTTCTCTTCTCATTAATTATACAGTACTTGATATCAAATTGATTGATACCTGGATTGTTACTGCGACAAGCGACACAGTTGAAACAGATACCATATGACCTAAGGAAAAGTATTGAAGATTCTTGTGGAGGGAAGAATGGAAAACAGTAATATGATATTTCATAAAGTGAATTATATAGGAAAAAGCAGATGATGGAACAGATAGATTTGGGTTTTTTTTGGAAAATGATAGTGACACAAGGAATATTGTGCAAAAATATAAATTTCATGATACCATCGTAGCCAAGTATGTTAGGCATCACTTTAGCAATCTCAAGTTTGCTGTAGCACTGATTCGATTCCAGTCTGGTCAGGTTGAATTTTATTTTTATGCAGCCCCATGGAATCTCCACTTTTGTACTCTCCTCACCCGGTATGTCAGAAATGGAGCCAGTTCTTTTCGAATTTATAGTGAGAACAGAATATTCAATTAATTATTATAGATTTAGTTTTCCATTCTCATAGACATTTTCTGCCCTTTTCCTCTCATTGAGGATTTTATTATTGTAGTTCATTATTTCAAAGTATATTATTAATGCTATATCCTCTTAGTCATCTCTATTATTTATACATATAATATGATTGTTTAATTGTCATAATTTTCTTAATAAGATTGATCTGAATACATATTTTATCATCACCATCATACTCATTTGCAGTCAAAGATTGTTTGTTGATAAAGCAGTATGGTGACTGGCTCTGTTTCTGACAAAGGGGAGGGGGGTAATCCTACTAGTTTTCAACCTGCAGAGTGGGAAAATTCATTCCATGGGGCTCCCTCAAAATAGAAGTTAACCCGCCTAGACTGGAATCGAATAGGTGCCAAAGTAAATTTGAGGTTGCTAAGGTGATGCCTTACATATTTGACTACCATGGCATCATGAAATTTATATTCTCATTTTATATTTCATTATATTGAGTCATAAAGGTTTTCTAAAAGAATCCAAAACCTATTTGTTTTATAACCTACTCTATTACCTGTTCACAGGTTACTATTTTTACCTTAAAAATTATCATATTACTGATTTAACTTCTTCCTCCCACAAGAATCTCCAATATGTTTCCTTAGGTCATATGGCATCTGTTTCAACTGTGGAACTTTGGGGTGATCTATGTTAATGAATAGTTTGTTGTAATATTCCAGGTATATTCCTGCCCTAAATTTTTAATGTAATTTTAGTTTTGTACAAATTTTGAATTTTGAGCTAGGCTGTTCACACATTTTGTGAGATATGGTTATTTGGCTCAAGGTATTTCTGTTGAAAGCTTGAATTTGAAATTGCAATTCAATTCAAACCACCCCTTTATTATTATAAATAATAATAAAAGATAAGTGAAAGGAAACAACAAAGGATGTTCTCAAAAAAGCCTGTCACTATTGTTTGTTCATACTGTAACATCTTCTATATGTCCATCTTCGTTTTTGAAAACTTTCTGTTTTGATTTTTCAGATTCAACAACAAATTGGTTGTTGTTTTTCTAAGCCACATATATGTATTTATAAAACAATAGATGTTTTTAAAATAGGACAATAATTTTTTTTTTAATATAAATATTGAAAGCAAAAATATTTCTAAAAAAAAAGACAAAACGAAATTAAGTAATTTTTGAATGATAAAGTAAAGCCTTTAGTCTCACAAATAGCAGTTAATGGCTAATCAGTAAATATTTCACTGATTAAGACGTCATGGGGACTATAAATCACATTAATAAACAAACAGAGATAGCGTATCTCAAGTCAACAGCCTAATGCAGAGTAACCAGTTAGAGATACATCCCATGTCAGTGTTTGAAAATAGGGATCATTATACAATTCAGATAAGGCCCTAAAACTGTAAATTGGTTACTAGCTTTAAAAATGTTCCTTTTTATGATATTTCAATGATTATGATTTGAGTTAGAACAGTTTAACTTATCAGAATAAAATATTGGTTTATATATCTAGAAAAGTTTGTAGGAGATTCAATAACACGAATATTAAGAATTTTTTTTTTAATACTTGGTTAAAAAAAAAAAAGAATCTAGAATGGAAATAGTTCCTCAGCAACCATTTCAACTTTTTTGAATAGTGAAAAAAGTGTTCATGCAAGTTAGCCAATGGATCATGTTCTTCTTTAATCATAATGATTTTGATAAAATAATGATAGGCTATTAAATCGTTAGTTTTAATAATATTAAAACTATATATGTGTATGTTTAGTGAAAATAACTTTCAATTATCCATTTTTTTTTCTCTAATTTTTTTTTTTCTCGAAACGTTGGACTGGTGAAAAATAAAAAGTGTTGAGACAAAAAAGGATAGAAATTTTTGATTTATTTAATAAATAATTACCTTGTCTCAAGAAATTGAAATAATATAATTAAAATATTGATAACGTAAATAAAATTTTGGTATTGACATGAATAAACAGTAGGCATGAAAATGTTATTGACAATTTGCTAATAATAATTTTACTGGTCCAATTGCAGTACAAGGACACTGTAGCGACCCTACTACTATTTACTGAACATCACTATAACCATTATAAGCCACCTGGCACAATCTAGCTGTCCGCACGTGAAGCACAAAAATTATCACACACACACTCTATATTAATATTTGTACTATTTCTTGCAAATAATTCAATTGTACAAATGTAGTAAAATTGTCATATGTTGTAATATTCTTAAATGTATTCTTTGAATCAATAAAGTTTACAATAGAATCTTCTGATCCACTAAAAGCTAATGCCTTACTCGTATAAATCTCTCGATGGTGTTTAATAGACCCAGAGAAACTAATTAGTGCAACATGCTAAACCAACTCCACCCCACCAGCCGGAATGGATCCTCCCCATTCTTTGTTAGCCCCTGGCTAATATGCCACCAATGTAAACCTGCCTTCAGCGGCCCTTGCAATTGTTCTTATAGTGCCATGCGGCAAAACAAGATGTATCATATGTATATATGTACTATATATTATTGTATTATATATTATGTATTTGTATCTATATGAAAATAAAGAGGTTAGAAAATGAAAAAAAAAAAACCAACTCCAAATATTTCTAGTAAAATTTATATGGAATGGACATATCAAAACAACAGATAAGTATTTTACTGTACACCTTCAAGTACCACTAGTAGAAAAAGGTAATATTCTATCTGAGTTATGTAACGCATCAACCTATTAATTTAATGTTTTTTCTGTTTTAGAGAGATCAGAAAAAAAAAAGAAAGATTGTAATGGGTATCAAGGTATTTAATGATTCTGTAATATTATAGACTATATTTATTTGTTTATTAATCACATTTTCAATAAAATTATTAATTTTATTATTTACATAGTTAACATACAATTTATTCTTATCCTCAAAAGTATTTTTATGTACATAAATACATAAAATATACAATACAACTGGACTCCATTTCATTCATGAAATATATATATATACAACACTCGTACATAAAAATAAAAAATAAATAATACCTAGAAAACTTTCTTAGCAATATTAGAAGTTGTAATAATTATAAGTTTTCAGAACAAAACTTTTTTAATAAAAAGGAATGTCTAAATGAAAATTTTAGTAAAGATTCAGTCTCTTGATTTAATTAAAACTTCACAATAAAAGATAAACTATGTGTAATATGTTTTATTACAGTTAAATTTTAGAATATGATTTAAAATGAAAAAAAAAAATCAATTTTACATTGTTTTTTGGTAATTTTTTTTTACATCAAAATCATTTTTTTAAATTTATTAAAGCATTTATGTTGTAGTACAATGAAACATTATTTACTATAACAGAAAAATTAAGTTTCTAATAAAACATTTACTATGAGATATATATTTACAATGAAACTTCTATTAATGGATACTTTGAAGCAGAGAACAATTTATATTTCACTAAAGTTGCAAGTTTTAACTTTGCGTAAGTATGAGTTTCCTACGAGTCAATAGTTTCAATAAACGGATACATACATGAACATATGTTAATATACAGTTATTAAATCACATGTTAATGTATATCATATGTTAATATACGGTTGTTAGTGTTACACTAATTTCCATACTTTTTGAGTCTTCATAGGATTTCATGTGGTTTAAACTATATTCCTGAATTATGTGTTAACTATACAAGTGGTTCTAAATTGTCAATAATAATTTTTTTTTTCAATGGAAAATCTTTTAATTTAGAGGAAAACAGTTTTGATGATGCTGTATTTGATTAGTTTTCTTGTGTTGAGCCTCAAAATATTCCTTCGTCTGAAACTATTAGTTAGCAAAATGCATTAAAATTTTAATCTATGTGTAATATTAGAAATTCTGGATCAATATAATTATTATAAATGTCATATCTATCCTTCCCTAAAGTACCAGCTCTTGTTTTATTTTTTTATTGATAATGGTTGATCCTCAAAAAGGTAAACAATGATGAGTATCTATTATTGGATAATTTCACTTTTAGTAAAATATTTAAAGAAATACAACCTAAAATTAAAATTTTTTTTATTGAAATACTCGACTAGATTATTTGAAATATTTTTAAGATGTAGTCTCTCATGTATAAGACATCCTGCTCATATTGTAATTTGACTTACGAATTTGTGCGTTTAAATGAATAGCAAACTAAGTCTGTTGTTGTACATCAAAGACGCGTGTTGTGTAAGGTGTCTTCCTTTGATTTTGACTTGAACTCTTCTTCATGAAGCAAGTATCTTCACACTTTAAAATCCTTAAGTTCGACATAAGTGCCTCATTTGATATCCATTGCTTTGGGTGCTGAAGTTCAGTGTTGGTTCACTTCAGGAGAACAGAAATTATTAATGCTTTTATTCTTCCAGTTAGGGTCAACTGGATCGACTCCAACTTGGATTAGAACTTCTCCTTCGCTGAGTCTTTGTTCATCCTTTTCACCTGACTTCTTTTCGGCTTCTCTTAAAATCTTGTCTTTCCTCTTCGACTGAAAATTTAGATCATAATTAAACCAATATAATAAACATTAATAAGATATTATATTATAGGTATAATATATAATTAAAACATTAAAGGTGATAATATAGAAAAAATGATGTGATGTATGTAAAGATGCTTCATATTCTTTTAATCACCATGATTAGATATTATAATAAACATATGTTTACACCTTATATAAAATATATGGTATGTAATAAAGTGAATGTTTGCTGTGTCAAAGTGAAATTCAGTTAGTGTTATACTATTAATATATAATCCGGTTCAGGATTATGTTCAATTGGCTATAAACTTCTTTTGCTACAAATAAATATCTTTATCAATTAAACTAAAATTAAGCTTAATCAATACATAATAATGTATCTGTATGTTTGTAATATATACAAACTAAACATACATTTCTTTTATAGTCTTTGCATTGATATTTACTTGAAAAGCACAAAGAGCCTCATTAAGTATGGTCCCTCTTATTTAATGGAAACGTAAGAATACTGCATTATTTTATTGTTAAAGTTTTTAAAAATTCAATTGATATTCAGTTCAGTCATTTGTTTTTTATAGTAATATAATTAGATTTATCTCATGTGTCAGTTGTGAGTAAATATGAAAATAAACAGAGACGGATATAAAGGTTCATAAGACCTAACACAGTACTAACAATAAGTAGATAGTAATTATAAATAAAGTCACAGGTATATCAACAAGTAAATAAATAGAATTTGCCATTGTTTGGAAAACGTGTAAAGGCACCTTTAGATTTGATTTACTCTATTTTCATTATAAAAAAGAACAACATAAATATAGGTAAAATAAAAGAAAACAAAAATACCAAAAAATTAGATGGTAGATTACGAAAATTCATGTAAATGGTTCTACATACCTATAAATCGAACTTTTATTCTAGATTTTTAATCTAATATTTGTTAATTTAATTACTTAAACATAAATGTCTTTATAAACTTTATTTGCGCTGTGTAAAAAAAAAATTACTGTTAAAGTTACCCATCCCTACAGCCCACCTAGAAGGTTGAAACGGCAGGGACCAAGAGATTTATTAAAATAAAAATGACGATTGGAGTTCTGGCAATGGTCAACTCAAGTTGAGTGTTTACGGCTTTACCGCACTTGCTCAGCCTCCACTGGCTCACTACCAGTGATGCGGGGAGAGGAATGCGCTGGGATCTTTTGAGCTCTGCTCTACCCCTCATACGTGGGGGATAGAGTGGGCTCATGGATTCTCAGGTCGATTGTGTAAATATTGTATATAAGAGTGTAAATGTGACTAGAGATTATATTATTTTATCATTATGTTATTTTATTTATTTTTATTTTTTTTTCATACACATAGTTTGATTATGTTCATTTTGTTTATCCGTCTGTTTGTATATATTTTAGGAGAGATTTTTTTTTTTCATTCTATTATTTATTTGTATTCTTATTTTATTTTATTTTAGTATGAATGTGATCATTCATCACTATTACCTATTGCTCACAACTGTGTGGCAGATTGTAATATCTATCAATAAATAAAAAGTACTGTTAAAGTTAATAGATAAGATTTAATACAAAATATTTACACTGAATTGTTAAAATTTTAAAATATACAATCTTAAAATGAAGTTAATTAGTGATTCTGAAGGTTGAAGAAATTCTTTAGTTAATTAAAGCACAAATATTTATCTATTGGCAGTTAGCTAAACGATGCTAACTGAACATAAATGTGTGAACACAAGTGCTCTTTGATTTGTGCCCAAAAAAAGACACAAATACAAGCCAAATTGTATCAGTCAATCCAACTCATCTACACGCTTTCGCTTAAGCAAATTTATGGAAGTTTGGCAAACGTATAGAAGCACCTTTAGGTTTTCTATAATAAACCTGGACTGGAGTAAAGAAAAATATATGGTTCATAAACAATAACATTTGAAAATGTTTTTTAATTTTTTTCCCCATTTTATTCAAATTCATTTTAAATGCCAAAATTATAAATTAAAACTTTTTCCCTTGGAAGATAACAAATGTTATTACATCATGACCACAAGAGCAGCTATGACCATCTTTAACAGAAATTGTATAAAAATACATGAAACCTTCGGATAGCAGAAATCCCAAACTCCACTGAGAAAATATATTTTTGAATTTTTTCATTTAATGTTACATCTTTTTGAAATGTGAAGTATTTTTAATCACTCAACCAAAAGTAAACATGCTGGAAGTAAAATAACCCCTTACTATTAAAAAATGGTCATGGGCCTATTTAGTGGGGGGCAGCTGCCCTACAATAATTGAAAAAATTATCAATTTTATAAAAAATAATTTTTTTTTAAAGCAAATACTAATTGTAATAGCTAATAGCATTGTGACAATTA
>NW_027111958.1:930363-934429 GCF_000696795.3 Halyomorpha halys | reverse complement strand
TTTAAATTTTGGTTTCATTTGCCTTTTCAGGGCTGAAATGTTGAAATGTCACAACCTGATTAACTATGCCTCCCCCTAAGTGTTATTAATTAACAAAATAATTAAATAATTTATAAATAATAATTCTATATTGAGATACCTGGAAGATAAGCCTGAGATAGTAGCAGGGAAAGTCAACGCACTGCGCTCCGGCTTCCTCTCCATCAATGTAAACTCCACGGACGAGGATGGAGTTGGAGGAGTTGATGAGCACCAAGAGCAAGAATGGGACGAAATGGCTCAAAGCGTAGCTTAGCTCTGGCTTCTCTGCAAATAAATAAAAATTAAAAATCAAGCAGTTCAGAATTGCCAAAGATAGTTCAGGAGGTGATCAAAAAAGGGTACTCAAATAGCAAACAAAAAAAATTATTTGAAACCAACGTTCCGTCCCATGTAAAAGGTCTTCATCAGAGCTATTACACAATCTACAAAAAATATTGTAAACAATGTGTTCCGTTTAAACTGGAAACTTGAAACAAGGAGGGCCATCCCTGCTATAAGCATATGGTTACTTGCGATTGTAACGCGAGCGCCACATGCGGCCAAAATACAAAAGGCACTCACTGACTCGCTGGGGAGCGTTGGCCGGAAGCAGTCTTTCTTTCTTCACTCCTATTCGATAAGGAAACCATGAGTGAATAAAAACACTTCCGAAGAGCCGTCCGGTAGCCGAAGAAAGGGTGGATGAAGGGACATGAAAGACAAGAAACAGGAAGCATGGAGTAAGTCCACTTCTTTTCACATAACTAACACCATCATCATCATCAATAAACCCCAATGAAAATTAATTAACTATCTCTAACAATAAATATTCTATTTCGGTCACCCTTTATACTTGTAGTTTCAATATATTTAGTATTTAACATCCAAACTCTCTCTAGTTGAACTAACCTTTATAAATAATTTATTTTTCTGTCACCTTTATCCTTATTTCGTTCAATTAATTTCATACAATCCTTCAGAACACACGATCGCTCATAAAAGAACTACCCCAAAGAAGTAAGGAAACAGAAAATAATTCTACGAAAGGAAAAAAAAACTTAATTTGTTTGTGGTTTCAATGCGTTTTACGGAGGTCGGTATTAACCACAACCTTAGTTTATACTATTTGTGCATTACTGAGACTGTCTACGAAAAAGGCAACTTTTCTATTTATATAAAAATTATGTAATACCACATAATTAAACTTGAGTTCAAAATATATTATATAATAACCAAAATTGACTTGATATAAAATATGAAATAAAAAAACAATTCACGAAACATTGGCATTGAGGTCACTCATAAGTGTTTAGAAAAAACTAATAAACCGCATCGTATTCCAAAACAAATGCTGAATGACAAAAAAGTATTATATTTAATTTTGTATAAGTTATGTAAAATAAGATACAATTTCCTTTCGGCTTGTTTGATTCAAGGTAACTTTTCTTATATAATGAATAGTAAGTTATCATTCTGAATATTAAAATTTTAAATCATAGAATTGTATCCCAAAATCTCCAATCCCATATCACAGCCCTCGAAGATTGGTGTCGTAATTGGAGGATTAAGATAAATTCCAACAAATCCCATCAAATCACCTTCACCCTTCGTTGTAAACCTACTGACTGCCCTACAGTTTCATTTAATGATGTTACTCTTACCCCTGTCGAACAGATCCGCTACTTTGGACTACATTTGGACAAACGATTAACTTGGAATCCTCACACCAGACTGAAAAGACAGGAAACTGCACGTCGATTTCGACTATTACAGCACTTACTAGACAAACGGTCTAAACTTCCAAAACATTACAAAAGACTGATCTACATAACTGTAATAAGGTCAATCTGGACATATGGAGTTGAGCTTTGGGGCTCCACTAAACCTTCGAATTCCTCTCGTATTCAATCCTTATAATTCAAAATCTTTCGTAAAATCCTCAATGCTCCTTACTTTGTCACAAATAAAACCATACATAAAGATCTTAATGTTCCCAATGTAACCGATCTAGCCCGAACCAGATATCACTCCTCCCATTATAAACTCTCTAACCACTCAAACCCCCTAGTTTCTAACCTTGCATCCTCTTCTATTCCTGACAATCCTCCGACGCGCCTGAAAAGAAGATGGCCACGAGACCAGCTAATGTAAAATGTCATTAGAGTGCTTCCAATGGGTAGTTTCTCTACACACCTGTAACACTCCAATTTAACTTAGATCAGATTTACTAAATGTATTATAATGTACAGTAGTAAATAGTAATAAATAAATATTAAAAAAAATAAAATCAAATCATATAATGGGAGTATTCACGATCTTTAGTTCAACATATTACAGTGGTAAAATGTTTACTTCTATTAGCATGTTAAAACGATAAAACGCAACAGACCAACTGATAGTACAAGAGCCAATTTTTTATTACTTTAATGAAAAATATGTATAATTACTACTCGAAACTGATGAGTCTGCCAAGTATAGGTAGGGGGAATAAAAAATGGTTACTGTATCAAAACTTTAAAAAAAATTAATTCTTTATTCGGGGCTCTATCTTTTTCAAACTATCAACAACATTTGAAAACCTAAGAGAATATCATTTAAAGTAGAGTAAATATGCTAAAACATGAGCCCTAATAGAGCTATTTACGTTCAATAGTTCCCGTGATATAGCTTTTTAAAAAGCAACATTTCATGAAATCTATACTGAAAAATCAGTAGTTAGTGAATTTATTTTGAGAAAACTATATTTCAAAAACAATTCGACGTAAAAATGTCTGCTAGTACTCAAATTAAAGCTAGTTTAATGGACTATGAAATAATTTATGTCCTTTATCTTCGTAGAAGCACTATTTTATTATGATATTTTCAAAAATGTTATCTGAAGAACTAGAAATTAACGTTTTGTGAATTCATTTTGGAACATATCATAAAAACTACTACTCCAACGAAGATAAACGTCATAAACTTAATAGTGCATTTAACTAGCTTTAATTTAAGTGCAGATAGGCGATTTATAGCTCCTGAGATATATTTTTTGTATAAATCTAAATGTTTGTTCAAACAACTTGAAATCAATATTCTGTGAATTTAACTAGTAGTGTTCATAAAAACTATTACTCCTGAGGTGATAAAAGTTATAAACTACTTTATAGCACACTGAACTAGCTTAATTTGAGTGCTTATAGACACCTCTACGTCAAATGGTTTTTAAGATATAGATTTCTCAAAATAAATTTACTAACTAATGATATTTCAGTGCATTTCTTATGAAATATTGCTTTTAAAAACCCTGTATCTGTGGAACTATAAACGTAAATAGTTCAACTATGGCTCATATTTTTGAAAATTTACTCTATTTTAAATTATGTTATTTTTAGATTTTCTAGTGTTGTTGATAGTTTGAAAGAGATAGAGCCCCGAATGAAGAATTAATTTTTTTTTTATCGTTTTGAAACAGTCGCCATTTTTCATTCCCCCTACCTATCCTCGGCCGACTCATCAATTTTGATTAGTAATTATACATAGTTTTCATTAAAGTAATCAAACATTGGAGTGAAATAACTGACTTTTTATTCTCTTGGACTCTTGTACTAAGAGCTGTATAACATTTTGAATGTTGTCATTTGATAGGTTAGTTGCTCGTAGTTCGTGTTATTTTGGACGTTTTTAAACTCTAATAAAGTAATGGATAAAAAAAATAATAATAAAGTAATGAAAAAAAAGTAGGGGAGGAAACAAGGAACGATTGAGGTGGAGAAAAGATGATATGACAAAGCTGTTGGAGATTTTATTGTCTCAAAAAGATTAAATGGTTACAAAACAAGTTTCCCAGAAAATCCGCTCGAAGCTCCTCTGCATTTAAAGGTGGATCCACATGTTGGCCGCTCGCCATGGCTCGGAGGCTCGTACAAATGCTCGGCGAGCCAAGTGCGGGCCATCCACATGTCAGTGTTATTCAGAGAGGCAAACATGGCGGACGTAATAGTGGTTTCAGCCATTGCACTTGGATTGTATTATTTTTATTACAAAAAAATAAAATTAAGTATAA
>NW_027111958.1:917494-930313 GCF_000696795.3 Halyomorpha halys | reverse complement strand
TCAGCCATTGCACTTGGATTGTATTATTTTTATTACAAAAAAATAAAATTAAGTATAAATAAATAAGATTAAATATAAAAATTATTATAAAAAGTACCACCAAACACCTTTAACCTCCTAAAAGCTCAAAGTTGCAACTAGACAAAGAACAATGGTGGAGATGCTACACGAGCGCCCTCACGAACCCCTTTGATCTGTGTCCAAAAACCGACTCTCGACGGCTCGGCAACGAGCCTAGGCCAACCAAGCCGAGCCACCTATCCACATGCTCGCGTATGTTTGAGTTCGCCATGGCTCGGCCAACATGTAGAGGCCCCTTAACATGTAACATCGACTTTAAATTAGGCTGCACACAATCCTAGGGGTTGATTCATGATTTTTAGTTTAACATGTTGAAGCGTTTTAAATGGAAAAATTCATGTTAAATAGAGAAATATTTCCTTCTTTTAGCATGTTAAAACGATATAACATATAACATAATTGAGAGTCTGTTACTAGTTTTGTTAAATGGAGAATGAGGTCACACAACAGACCAGTTGAGCTCGTCTCCATTTTGTTTGATGTGTTAGGTTACTTCCTCGTAGTTTGTGTTTTTTTTTTTTGTGTTAGTATTGTTTTGGATATTTTTATACCTAATAAAGCAATGAATGACTATAACAATAATGTAATGGCTCAGTTGTCAATTAGCTCATCTTTATTCTCTTCCTCACAAGTTAGAAGATCAACAAGGCACTAAGTAGCCAAACTTTCACTTTTCACCTAATTCAGGCATGCTGTAATAAATTACTTTAAACTTAAATTTAGAACTAAACAATAATACGAAGTTTTGGAATGAAAGGTTATAAAACAAGTTGCTCAGAAAATCCGCTAGGAGCTCTTATGCAATTTAACATGACTTTAAATAGGGCTGCTCACAATCCTATACTTATAACATTTTACATAAATACCCTTACTATATTTATTATTTAGCATGTTAAAACTCGTATTTCACGCAACATCATGAATATCGTATTAAAGTGACTTTGAAGACAACTTTTATGGTGAGAATGAACTCTTAAAACGTTTTGCTTTATCTCTACAAAAGTAAGGAAGGAAGTCTGTTTTTGAACAGATTCATGTACAACTTTGTTCATTCAAAATCGAAAATATCCCATTGTATTTTCTTTTTTATACATGGAGGAAAAATGATTCGTCATGGAGCAACTCAGTCGAGTAATATTCTGTTAATATTGTTGTTATACGATTATATTTCAAACTCAAACAAAAAACTATACACCAAAATGTAGACGATTACTCGATAGACCTGTGGTGGTTTTTAAACAAAACAACTCACAATATAACTTTAATTAAGGACAGAGCAATATGAACGACTTACACTGTGTATTTTGAAACGTAATCAACATTGTTTACACACAAGTGTCGTCTTTGGTGGTCTCTATAGATACCAACCAAACAAAAGATACATTTATTATTATCGCAACAATTATTTTTATCAATTAAATTTATTATTAAATTATTACTATTTAACTTTTAATTTTAAAATAATATATTTTAACCAAAACTCTAAAAGTATAAAATAATCACTTGCGGGTGGTGCCGCCACAGACCTAGTTTAGAAGTCATTCTATTTTTTATAATCGGCAGACATTTGTTTTCATTTAATGTACATAATAAATTACCAAAGGGCCTTGCTTGAATATATCTATTGATCGATAGATAGCGCAAAACCGAAAGAACTAATTAATCCACATTTTTATCAGAGCAAAATAAGTAAACTAATAAACATCAATTTTGGATAAGCTATCATTTAAACATTTTACGTCGAGTGGAACTATCATAAGATGTACCTTGAGCTGATATAAAAAATATTAATTAGAGAATTTAACAAAAAAATATTAATTATATCATTCCTTATTAGAGGATAATATACAAAAAAAAAAGAAGATAAACTCATTTTATTATTGACTTTTTACTATTCTTGTACGACTATGATGGTACCCAAATAGAAAAAGTTTAATTGTTCTATTCTAGTAATTTATACTATTACTTCGAATAATTAAATTAAAAGTAAAGAAGTTATTCCTAAAGTTGATAGTCACATTCTCACAAGGTATTAAAGTAGCATAAAACGTGAAGTTCATTGCGTGCAACTTTTTATGTATTTTACAACGGAACTATTTCCTAAAATAATTGAGAATTCTTAGAGGAATATTAGAACTCTAAACATTTTTCTAAGATTGTGAGTGGATTTCGACTATTACATCACTCAATAGACGAACGGTCTAAATTTCCAATCCATTACAAAAGACTGATCTATATGACTGTAATAAGGCCTATCTGGACATACGGGATTGAGTTTTGGGGCTCTACTAAACCTCCCAATTCCTCTTGTATCCAATCCTTACAATCCAAAATTAGAAGAATTAGAAGGTTTAGTGATAAATGAAATTATTGAGCGGTAGCTAACGTAAGTTGAAGATCTTGTTTCTCTCTTAAACTAGGTTTCATTTTAAAACTTGAATGTAGTAGTCGATGTATTATAGTATATAACCAGGTATTAGTTGGTTATTATGTGGTATTAGTCGGTGATAGTTTCGTACAACTATTCGTTTTGATTTTAATTAGACCTCGCCCACAATATCTTATAATAATAACCCACTTACCTTTCGAACAGATACGTTACTTAGGACTACATGTGGACAAACGACTGGCGTGGAATCCTCTTACAAAACTGCTCGTTTATTCCGACTATTATAACATTTAATAGACTTATAAACTTCAAATCCATAAAAAAAGACTGATCTACAAGACTATAATAAGGCCTATCTGGACATACGGAGTTGAGCTTTGGGGCTCCATTATACCATCGAATTCCTCCCGAATCCTATCCTTACAGTCCAAAATCCTTCAAAGAATCCTTAATGCTCCTTACTTAGTCACAAATAAAATCATCCACAAAGGCCTTAATGTTTCATATGTTACCGATCTTGCCCGAACCAGATATCAATCCTTCCATTACTAACTCCCTAACTACTCAAACCCACTAGTTTATAATCCTACATCCTCTTCCATTCCTGACAATTCTCCGAGGCGCCTGAAAAGAAGATGGCTTCGAGACATTCTAAACATGATTATAATGTTAGTAACGGGTAATTTCTCTACATGCCAGTATCAGTATAAAATGCAGTGTTTTGATCTTACATTAAATTTACTTAAAGAGTTTTTGTGTAAATACGGTTATAAACAACAATAAATAAATATAATTAAAATTTAAAAAAAATTGAAGCTAAAATGGCTTGTCTTATGATGAAGTATCCATCAGTATTGTCCCTATTCAGTCAATCTGAATGTCAATCTCTGGTTTTACTGCTTTCGACTGACCGAGTGATCGTGCTTCTTATGACATGGCTATGGAAAAACTATCATAGCATATTTAAAAATGCAACGACCAAATCGGCGATTAAGTAGGAAAATAGAGTAATAATAAATTTTTATAATTAGAGAGAAAATATTAAATTTAGTATACCGTTATAGAAGATATTACTTTTCGAATAACTATGACAAAATGACGCTAGAGGATAGTCATTTTTTATACATGACTTCGAAAAATTTAACTGACACAAGTATGGCTATGTACACTTACCTGGGAAGAAATAAAGGTCCTGTATTTTCCAAATCCCTCTCCAGACGTTCACCGTCCCACAGAAGGAGAAGAGCAGGTATATGTCGACTATTAGCATCCTCGGGATACCAGACAGCTCCGTGGCCAGGTACTTCATCGGTGGCTGGAGGGCGAATGTGATCCCTACGATGGTGTAGCCAATGCCCTAGAAAAGAATCGATTATATTGTAACACTAACATATGGATTTGTAAAAATTAATTTGTGAGGGGGCGATTTAAGTGTATTTACAATATAGAGGTAAATCTTATACGATACACATTGTTGGGAAATGTAGGTTTTTTTATAATATTCCTCAAAAAATAAGACCAAAACAGATATTTGCTGATGTGATTTTTAAGATGTTTAAAAAACGACATCAAATATTTGAAAGAGCCCCTACGAAAAAAAAAAAAGAAAAACCGAAAAACTATACCCTTCATTTTATTTGTACTTGTATCAATGTTTACCCTTTTCAGCCCCTCTACTAATTTATGGCGAGCACTTTTCGATTTTTTCCTAACCTATTTCTTTTTATTAATAAACAACATTATTTATTAAAAACAAATTATGTGCCATTCTACCAATGCATGCAAATTTAAGTCCTAATGAGATCTTAGTGTCTGTGTGAAATCAGCAATTCTTCAACTGCATCCAGTTGATTGTTTTTTTTTGTGTTATGATCTCCTCTTGTGAGAATGTGACGTATGAATCCAGAGCTAGTGTGACAGTACAATCATGACAGTACAATCATACATTTACGGTTATTACAATTCTCCAAGATCGGGTATTTTCAAAGCGCTGAGCGGGTATATTTTGTATGGGAGAAACCGAAAAACTGGTGGTATGTGAAAGTTTGCGTTTTGATTTTAGAAAATTTTAAAAATTTACTATTATATTAGAAATTAAAAGTAAATATCTTTAATAATAATAATATTTAAGGCCTAGCGATCCCAAAGGTTCGATGACGATACCTCCGATCGCTCTCTACATACATCTGTCCAGTGATTCCTCTCCAAAACCAATTCAACTAAATCAGTTTTAACGCAATCCTCCCATCAACGTTTCGGTCTACTCCTCGGACGTTTACCCGTCGGTTCAGTGTTATTAACATTTTAGGGATCCGCTTGTTACTAAGCCCTATAATATACCCCGCAGTGCTATAACCTAAATTATATTTACCGGGTGTAGTTCTCTTAATTTAGCGTTGTGTAATCTTCTAAATTCTCCCGTTAATTCGCTCTTTTCCGGTCCGAATATTTGACTTAATACTTAAAGGCGCCGGTCTTCTCTTAAGTGTAAGAGGCCACGTCTTGTATCATTCTTGGAAAGGATAATAGTTTTGTAAATTCTAATTTTTAAATTTTTGGATAGAAAGCGTAAGCTAAGCAGTTTAGAAATTGAATAGTTTTTTTTCTTCAAATTTTTACTTTTTTTATTTATTGATAGATATTACAATCTGCCACACAGTTGTGGGCAATAGGTAATAGTGATGAATGATCTCATACATACTAAAATAAAATAAAATAAATTAAATAAATGAATTAAAAAAAAAAAAAAAACTCTCCATATATACAAACAGAAGAATAAACAAAATGAACATAATCAAACTATCTGTATGAAAAATAAATAAATAAAATAACATAATGATAAAATAATATATACAATATTTACACAATCGACCTGAGGATCCCTGAGCCCACTCTATCACCCACGTGTGAGGGGTAGAGCAGAGCTCAAAAGATCCCAGCGCATCCCTCTCACCGCATCACTGGTAGTGAGCCAGTGGAGGCTGAGCAAGTGCGCTAAAAGAAATTGAATAATAACAAGCATTTCCCCCCTTCAATCTTGCTTCATTAACATCTATAAGCTATTAAAATTTTTACGATAGAGAGGTTTGTGGATACGGACGATTTACTTCCAATCTGTTTTACGAGATGGTCTGATGACTACGACAAAATTGGCCTCACCCTGACGGCGACAAGTCATCGAAGGAAGGCCAAAATAAAAATGGCCGCCATAGTGAATAAGATCCTTTTGTCCATCAATAAAGGTTAATTTAGAGCTTTAACTGTATCCTTCCCGCCGACGGTTCGGCTCGGAGTGAATCGACTCTTTGCCACCTTTTGCTCTACATATAATTAGTTTAGATCCATAGTTTCTAACATAAGCGAAAGCAATTGCGGAGTTATTTCAGTTTGAGGTAACCATGGCAAACTGGTTAACAAAACTGTAGATCAGAAACAGGTCGCTAAGTAACCGGAGTATTACTTAACTCTTGGAAAAATATGAGTTATACAAAACAGAGATTGGTACAATCGGTCCTCAGTGATCGTATAATAGCCCAAGAGGAGAGAAAAGGCAGTTATTTCACCCCCGATTGAGTACTTTAATGAAAACTATGTATAAATTACTAGTCAAAACTGATGAGTCTGCCAAGTATAGGTAGGGGGGACAATAAATGGCAGCTATATCAAAACGATAGAAAAAATTAATTTTTCATTCGGAGCTCTATACCTTTAAAACTTCCAACAACATTAAAATATTTAAAAAGAACATAGTTTAAAATAGAGAAAATTTTCAAAAATATGAGCCATAATTGCGCTCTTTACGTTTAATAGTTCCAGGGAGACAGTTTTTTTAAAAGCAATATTTCATAAGAAATGCACTGAAAAATCAGAAATTAGTGAATTTATTTTGAGAAATCTATATCTCAAAAACCATTTTACGTACAGATGTCTATTAGCACTCAAATTAAAGCTAGTTTAATGTGCTGCAAAAGTAGTTTATGACGTTTATTTTGTAGGAGTAGTAGTTTTTATGATTTTTGACAAAATTTTATCCGAACATCTAGAAATCAACATTTTGTGAATTCATTTTGTCAAATATCATAAAAACTACTACTCCTGCAAAGATTAACGTCCTAAACTACTTTATAGAACATTAAACTAATTTTAATTTGAGGGCTAATAGACATCTCTACGTCAAATGGTTTTTAAGATATGGATTTCTCATAATAAATTCAATAACCACTGAAACTCCCTAACCACCCAAACCCACTCGTTTCTAACCTTCCTTCCTCTTCCATTCCTGGCAATCCTCCAAGGCACCTGAAAAGAAGATGGCCTCTTGACCTTATATTGTAAACTGTTTTTAGAGTTCTACTACTGGGGAGTTTCTCTACATCCTGTATCATATCATTATGTCATTATGATCAAATTTACTGGTTGTATTTTTTTATACAGTTGTAAATATCAATAAATAAATAAAATAATCACTGATTTTTTCGTGAAAATATTACGATATATAAATGACTTTTTTTTAATCATGCTCTTGTATTATATCTAGATAGGGGTTTTGATAGTTGCATAATTCCAATTTTTTATATTTACCCACAACACAAGAAAACCTAAGAGAGCATCATTTAAAGTAGAGTAAATTGAATGAAATATAAACCTTACCAGAGCTGTTTGTGTTTAATAGTTATCGAGATACATTTTTTTTAAAAGCAGCATTTCATAAAAAATCTACTGAGAGATTATTAGTTAGTGAATTTATTTTGAGAAATCTATATCCAAGGAACTATGAGACGTATATATGTCTATGTGCACTCAAATTAAAGCTAATATAATGTGCTATAAAACGTTTCGTATGTTAATCTTCGTAGAAGTAGTACTTTTTATGATATTTGCTAAGATATATTTATTTCAAATTGTTTAGACAAAATTAGGGGAATAAAAAATGCCGAGTCCTTTAAAAAATTGAAAAAATAATTTGTCATTTTAAGTTCCATTTCATAAAACTACCAAATTTTTTATTGGCCATTCCTACTGATCGTGTTGGAATCCCTATAATCCATGCATATTTAATATTCAATAATTGTAACTTTTAACATTTTAAGACTGTCTCCTTGTCATAAACATCTACAATGCGGGGCAATCAATCCGAATCAAAATATTGTTTCTTACAGCGAAGAATTTCTATCAATCAGATTTAGTGTTATGTTAAGTGTCCAAATAAAAAAATACAAACAGAAGCTGTTTGATCAGATTAAGTTATATAAGGGAAAGGGCATCTTCAGAATGTGGTATCTTTCCGTTCTTCTTTTCGAAAGATGATATTCCAAATGATAAATCGTGTCCATTTATTTGGGTTTAAAATCAATACCCTGTTATTAATTTTTTATTGTTTATAATTGACAAGAGGAGGTTTCGTAGAAAAAAAAAAAAAAGAGAAGATATATACTATATATGAGAAGATGGTTGGGGTGTGGTAAGTAAACAACACAAATATGTTGAGAGAACTTATTTAATAGAGCCAACGTTTCGGCCAGAGTTTCTAGCCTTCATCAGGGCTAAGAACAAAGAGCAAGATAACAACCAATGAATACAAAAAATATATAAACAGAATGATACAAGTAAATAATTATACAGAATTAAAATTAATAATCATAAAGTGATGAAAGCAGTGGAAAATAAAACGTTTATATAGGTAATTAAATATTTAAATAGAATAACATAATCAAAGGAATAATTTTTTTAAAAGTTATATAATGCAAAGAACAAAGTAATATCGATATATTAATTTAATAATAATTAAAACATTAAAGTTATTGAAAGAAATAAAAATAAAATAAAATATATGTAACTAATGAAATGTGTAAGTATAATACTAGAATAAATAAACAAAATATAAGGCTGAGTTAGACAAAATAAGTGAATTATTTTTTCTAACCTCCTGAAAAAAAATAAGAACAAACAAATTATAATATACAAATGAGAATGTATGTACATATGTTCAAAACTTTATCACAACCTTCATTCACATAAAGGTTGTGATAAAGTTTTGACAGGTGGCTGTGATAAATGAATTTTGGTTTTTGTTTTTAATGTGGAAGTTTACTAATTAGAAATTGTTGTTGTGATCTGGGCAGAATAGTCTGCATGGAGTTGAGTGTTTGAATATTTTTGGTTCCAAAATTGTATTAGATGCCCCTGAGGATGGCCGGATTGGCCGAAACGTCGGACTTATAAGAAAAATAAAATGTGTTGAGACAAAAATGGATAAAAATCGAATTACTTATTTAAACAAAATTAACCAGTCTCAAGAAAGTTTATAAATATAATAAAAAGTATATTTATAACTTAATAATTACAAATAAAATTCAAATGAAAAACTTCTTTCATAAAACACCAAACTTACATTAAAAAGTATTTACACACCTTGTGTTTTATTATTATTTTTTTAAATTTAATATTTTGTATGAAGTCCGTTGGTATCTATTACCGCTTGTAAACGTCTCGGCATTGAGTGGGCGAGGTTTTTAATTAAATACGTGTTAATTTGTTCCCATTCTTGCTGTAAAAGATCCTTGAGGTAGTGTCTTCCGGTTATTTGGTGTTTTAGAACATTTTTATCTAAAATACGCCACAAATTTTCAATTTCGTTTAAGTCAGGAGACTGTGGAGGGATATGAAGTTGCTAGCGAATGTTAAATTTTAGTCACTCTTTAGTTTTGTTATTGTTATTATTTATGTTTCGGATCATTATCATGCATACAAATATTCCGATCCTGAATTCCTGATTAGGCTGCACTGGCTTGCAGGTTATGGCGCAAAATCTTGACATGACCTTCTGCATTTTCCAAGAGATTTCCTACAACATTATAAGCCAGGCATCCCCAAACCATTACACTTCCACCTCCATGTTTTACAGTAACTGAGACATTTCGCTGCCTGAATTCTTCACCTTTCCTTCACCATATCGTCTTTCTGCCGTCAGATCCAAACAAATTAAATTTACTCTCACCAGAGAATAATACATTTTCCCAAATACTGATGGGCTTGTTGATGTTATCCACAGGTTTCTTTTTGGGGACCCTGCTGTAAATTCCTTCAGAATCTAAAACATTTCTAATTGTTGTAGTGCTCACACAGACCCCAGAAGTCGATTCGACCATATTAGCTAGGACAACTGCACTTAGTCCTGGAATTTTTATCTCCTCAATTTAGATTTTTCTTTTCATCCTCTCATTTACTGTATTTAGATGTCCTTTGTGCCAGTTATTTGCAGTTGTGCCTCTTTCTTCAAATCTATTAATTACATATCTGACGGTAGAAAAATTAATGCTTAACAAATCTGCTATTTCGCGATACGATTTTCTTTGATTTCGAAATAATATAACTTTTTCAGGAGTAGCGGCACTTAGTTCACTTTTTTGGTCTTAGGCTCCGATAAATTAAAACGAACTTAATAGATTGAAATATTTTATAATACTGATAGAAAAGAACAGGATTATACTCAAGCATAGAAACCAAGAGCAAGTAAACAAACATAGTGTACAAATACTTTTTTCCTTGTGTTTATATTATGTTTGAATCAATTTTTATTATGATCAATATTTTTAATTGAATTTATACTGTTTTTTAACAAGTTTTAATTGTACTTTTCACTAAGGGACCTTAAACTATTATTATTATTATTAATAATATAATTATATAATTATAATAATTAACTATTATTGAAATTCATTATATAAAGAAAAGACAAGGTGTGCAAATACTTTCTTCGGTCAGTGTATACTTGGCAGACTCATCAATTCTGACTAGTGATTATACAGTTGTGTTAAATATTTCCTTCTTTTAGCGTGTTTAAACGATATAACATTTAACATGGTTGAGATCAAGCTATTTTGTTATTAGGTCAGCTAAATGGAAAGTGACGTCACGCAGCAGACCAGCCGAGCTTCACACCATTAGGGGTATTCATGATCGTTAGTTTAACATGTTAAAGCGTGTTAAATGGAGAAACTCATTTTAAATGGAGAAATATTTCCTTCTTTTAGCATGTTAAAACGATATAACATTTAACATAGTTGAACGTCCGTTACTAGGTCTGTTAAATGGAGAATGACGGCACGCAACAGAGCGGCTGAGCTCATCATTTTGTTTGTTGTGTAAGTATTATTATTATACAGTAAAGTATTATTTTGGAGGTTTTGATAACTAATGGATGACTATAATAATAATATAATGACAGTTGTTAGTTAGCTCATCTTGATTCTCTTCCTCACAAGTCAGAAGATCAACAAGGCACTCAGTAGCCAAATTTTCAAACAACTTCCACTTTACCCATGTTGTAATAAATTACTTTGAACAAAACTTAGAACTAAACAATAACATGAAGTTTTGGAAGAAAAGGTTATAAAACAAGTTGCTCAGAAAATCCGCTAGGAGTTCTTATGATAAATCCCAACAAATCACATTTACTCTTCGTCTTAAACCTGCCGACTGCCCTACAGTATACTTTAATAATGTGGCTCTTACTCCTGTGGAACAGATTCGTTATCTTGGACTACATCTTGACAAACGACTAACCTGGAATCCTCACACAAGACTGAAAAGACAGGAAACTGCACGCAAATTCCGACTATTACAGCACTTACTAGAAAAACGGTCTAACCTTTCAACTCATTACAAAAGACTAATCTACATGACAATAATAAGGCCCATCTGGACATACGGAGTTGAGCTTTGGGGCTCCACTAAACCTTCGAATACCTCTCGTATCCAATCTTTACAATTTCGTTCGTAAATTCCTCAATGCTCCTTATTTTGTTACTAATAAAACCTTCCATAAAGACCTAAATGTTCCTTATGTAACCGATCTAGCCCGAACCCGATATTATTCCTTCCATAATAAACTCCCTAACCACTCAAACCCCCTAGTTTCTAAGCTTGCTTCCTCTTCCATTCCTGGCAATCCTCCGAGGCGCCTGAAAAGAAGATGGCCTCGTGATCTTATATTGTAAACTGTTTTAAGAGTTTTACTACTGAGTAGTTTCTCTACATCCTGTATCATATCATTATGTCATTATGATCAAATTTACTTGTATTTTTTATACAGTTGTAAATATCAATTAATAAGTAAATAGAAAAAAAAGAGTTCTTATGCATTTATCATTTAACATTACTTTAAATACGGCTGCTCACAATGCTATACTTATAGCATTTAACATGGTAAGACATTTTACATGTAACACAATATCGTGAATACCCCTAACATGGTTGAAAATCTCTGATACTTGCTCGCATTTTTTTTTTTTTTGTGTTAGTATTGCTTTGGATGTTTTTATAACCAATAAAGCAATGGATGACAATAATAATAATGTATTGACAGTTGTAAATTAGCACTTCTTGATTCTCTTCCTCACAAGTTAGAAGATCAACCAAGTATTCAGTAACCAAATTTTCACACAACCATTTTCCCTTCAATTTATGCATTTCGTAATAAATTATTTTAAACAAAACATTGAAGTAAACAATAACATAAAGGTTTGGAAGGAAAGGTTATAAAACAAGCTGCTCGAAAATCCGCTAGGCTCTCTTATGTATTTACCATTTAACAGGAATGTAAATAGGACTGCTCACAATCCTATACTTAAAACATTTGACATGGTAAAACATTTTACATTTAACACAACATAATGAATACATCTATTTTGTCTGTTGTCGTTTTGATAAGTTTTTTGCTCGTAGTTCGTTCATTCTATTACTTTAACATTTTTCTTTTGCAATAGTATGGCAAAAAAATGTAGCTATTTATTTAATGCTAATTTGTTATTAAATCAAGTGTTAAGAATAATAAATAATTACATTATATTACATAATTAAATGTAATTTTAATCCATGTAAATTTAGTAAAGAAGGATTTTTCGTTATTGAAATGCGATTTTATATATAATTAGCGATTTTAAAGTCTCGGGAAACAGGAAAATATACAGATAATTAATAAATTATGCGAGACGTTAACTCATCGAAATACAATTTTTTTTTTTTAATTTTAGTCATTTATGACGGCTACAACTAAAATATTAGTCGTGAATAACAAACGATTAAATATTTATTTATTATTTAAAGTTACTAAAAAAGTGATTTCTTTCAGTTATTATTAAAATCCTTACAATCCAAAATCCTTCGTAAAATCCTCAATGCTCCTTACTTTGTCAAAAATAAAATCATACATAAAGAGCTTAATGTTCCCTATGTAACCGATCTAGCCCGAACCCGATATCACTCCTTCCATTATAAACTATCTAACCACTCAAACCTCCTAGTTTCTAATCTTGTGCCCTCTTCCATTCCTGACAATCCTCCGAGGC
>NW_027111958.1:909072-917314 GCF_000696795.3 Halyomorpha halys | reverse complement strand
TTAACTTAGATCAGATTTACTTAATGTATTATAATGTACAGTTGTAAATACCAATAAATAAATATTTTATTTATATTATATGAATATTTTATTGAGAATAAAAATTTTAAATCCCAACAAATCTTCACCTTTTGTCGTAAACCTACCGACTGCCCAACAGTATTCTTTGCTAGTTGCTCTCACCACTGTCGAACAGATCCGCTACCTTGAACTACATTAGGACAAACAACTTACTTTGAATCCTCACACAAGACTGAAAATTATTCGTCGATTCCGATTATTACAGCACTTACTAGACAAACGGTCTAAACTTCCAACTCATTACAAAAGACTCATCTACATGACTGTAATAAGGCCTATCTAGGCAAACGGAGTTCAACTTTGGGGCTCCACTAAACCATCGAATTCCTCTCGTATCCAATCCTTACAATAAAAAATCCTTTGTCACAAATAAAATCTTCATGTATGACTTTAATGTTCTATATGTAACCGATCTAGTTAGAACAGCACCAGATATCAATCCTTCCACTACAAACTCCCAAACCACTCAAATCCACTAGTTTCTAATTACTTCCTTTTCCAATCCTGACAATTGTCTGAAGAGCTTGAAAAGAAGGTGGCCTCGAATTGTAGAAATGTTATTAGAGTGCTACCAATGGGTAGTTTCTCTACATGCCAGTATCATACCATTATCATCTAAAATCAAATTTGCTAGATGTATTTTTAGCGAATTGCACTTGTAAATGTCAATAAATAAATTTAAAAAAAATACAAATTTATTCAAATGTCAATTGAATAATTTTCGGCCAACTCTGTTTTGAGGTACCCAATTAAAGAATTCCTTGGTCTAGACAACCGTGCACAATGTGGGCAAAGGGAGTACAAGAAGTGCAAAAGTATAAATAAATTAAGAGATAATCCCATTGTCTGTGTAAACACAAGATTATTCTCGAGTGTAAACAATATTCACTTCATAGAAGTCTCTCGCAATTACGTAAGGAAGTAAAAATACAAGATTAAGATATAGGAAATAAGATCCTAGGTGAATCTAATACCCACTAAGACAGGATTTTTTTGGCTTGTGATATTTTTTTGACATACTAAAAGTCTAGCATGCTCACCGAAAAGTAAAAAAAAGGAGTAAAAAAAACTCCCTGGCGCCCACTTTGGAAATCACTGATGACCCCCTGTTACCTAGACTATTGACTATAGTAGTCCGTCTGTTTCATCTCCTGTTACCTAGACTATTGACTATAGTAGTCCGTCTGTTTCATCCCCTGTTACCTAGACTATTGACTATAGTAGTCCGTCTGTTTCATCCCCTGTTACCTAGACTATTGACTATAGTAGTCCGTCTGTTTCATCCCCTGTTACCTAGACTATTGACTATAGTAGTCCGTCTGTTTCATCCCCTGTTACCTAGACTATTGACTATAGTAGTCCGTCTGTTTCATCTCCTGTTACCTAGACTATTGACTATAGTAGTCCGTCTGTTTCATCTCCTGTTACCTAGACTATTGACTATAGTAGTCCGTCTGTTTCATCCCCTGTTACCTAGACTATTGACTATAGTAGTCCGTCTGTTTCATCCCCTGTTACCTAGACTATTGCCTCTACTAGTCTCTCTGATTACTTATTCCTGTCTCTCCATAGTCCTATTCCGTCTGGTTCATTCCAGCAACTAGAACTGTTACCTATCCTATTGGCCATACTAGTCCGTTTGATTAATCCCAGCAACTAGAACTGATACCTACTTTATAAGGAATACTAGTCTGTCTGATTCATCCCAGTAATTAAGATCACTTAATTTCTGTCTCTCTATAGTTCTATTCCGTCCGGTTCATGCCAGCAATTAGAACTGATAACCTATCTGCTACCTGCTAGCCTACTGACACTGTCCTCTACCTGTGTCAGTGTTCAGGACTCATTCCCTTGCACGGTCGATCCATACTCCCTAAGATCAATAACGAATACGCCTCGTCGAGTGCCTTCTGTGGAGTGGTTATCTGACTGGAGTGTCATTTGCAACCTACTATCCTCACTCACCCATAAGACTGCCTCTACATAAATATATGCAATATTTCAAAGAAAAGAAATCCACTTATTCGAAATATACTAAACAAAGGTTGGTCGTGTGCCTCACTAAACATGAAATTTACATTCATATTCTTTACTTATTACAGATAAAAACTGCCGTAAAAACCAAATAACAACAGTAATCAAGCTAGCTATAACTAGTTACATTGATGTAAACAAGTTATAAACTTTATTATGAAACCTTTATCAGAGTAATAATCTTACCCTTTTCAAATACTCATATACCAACAGTGAATGAGTGATAATTGTGTAGTCCAATTTAAGATTTCGTAAGTCATAAATGTTAATTTAGTGTTAGGCGTAGAACGGAGTTTTATTATGAGGAAAACAAAATACAAAAATTTATTCCCCAGATACAGAAAGGTATAAACCAACAAAACGCTATTAGTACAAGAGCCCAAGAGGAGAAAAAAAATTAGTTATTATAATATTTATAAAAATAAGCGATATTTGATTGCTTATGTATAATTAATAGTCAAAATTGATGAGTCTGACAAGTATAGTTAGGGGGGATAAAAAATGGCGGCTGTTTCAAAAACTTAAAAAAATAATAGATTTATTTTTTATTAATATACTTGTTTGAGAGTGGTTTAGTTTCTTAAAAAACAATTTTGATCCTTTTTCCTCAACTTTATTCTTTTTAAACTTCCAACGTTTCGACCACTTAGGTCATTTTCAAGGATTCCTTTATTTTTTTTCCCTTTAAAATTCTTTAAATTCTTTTCTTACTATTATTTTCATTTGCAAACTCCAAACAGAACCTACCTTCTGAACCTGAATAGTAAGAAAAGTGGTTAGTAAAAGTTTTAAATTTGGGAAGGAATTTTATAGAAGAATTTATGGGACAAAGGCAATTAGCCGGCATTTAAAGAATTTTAAAGGAAAAAAAATAAAGGAATCCTTGAAAATGACCTAAGTGGTCGAAACGTTGGAAGTTTAAAAAGAATAAAGTTGAGAAAAAGGTTCAAAATTGTTTTTAAAGAAGTTAAAAAAATAATTTTTCATTTGGAGATCCATGTTGTTAAAACTACCAACAACACAAGAAAACCTAATAGAACATCATTTAAAGTAGAGTAAATTTTCTAAAATATTAGCCATAACCTCAGGTTTTTCTCTTGTTCTCTTAGATTTTTTAGAGTGTTCTTGATAATTTTAAAGATACAGAGCTCGGAATGCAAAATTATTTTTTTAAACGTTTTGCGGCAGCCATTATTTTTTTTATGTCCCCTAACTATACCTGGCAAACTCCTCAATTTTTACTAGTACTTATACATAGTTTTATTAAAGTAATAGTTTACTTTAACCCGATCGCGATACTGTTCTAATAATACATGAGCCCTGTGTGAAGAATAATCAGTTACTTCAACCCAATTTTTATTAATTTTTATAATTACTATATAAAATTACTAAATCTGTCAAGTATTTTTAGGGGGAATAAAAAATGGCAGCTTTTCAAAATATTAATTTTTCTTTCAGTGCTCTACTTCAAAACTACCGCCAGTAGAAAACCTAAAATACATCATTTAAAGTTGAGTAAATTTGCTAAAATATGAGCCCTAATACAGCTATTTACGTTAAATAGTTTTCAAGATATAGCTTTTTAAAAAGCAACATTTCATAAAAAATTTAATGAAAATTCAGTGGTTAGTGAATTTATTTTGAGAAAACTATATTTCAAAAACAATTCGACGTAAAAATGTCTGCTAATACTCAAATTAAAGCTAGTTTAATGGACTATGAAGTAATTTATGTCCTTTATCTTCGTAGAAGCACTATTTTATTATGATATTTTCAAAAATGTTATCCGAAGAACTAGAAATTAACGTTTTGTGAATTCATTTTGGAACATATCATAAAAACTACTACTCCAACGAAGATAAACGTCATAAACTTAATAGTGCATTTAACTAGCTTTAATTTAAGTGCAGATAGGCGATTTATAGCTCCTGAGATATAATTTTTGGTTTGTAAATTTATTGTGGAAAATCTATATCTGAGGAACCATGAGACGTATAGATGTCGATTAGCACTCAAATTAAAGCTAGTTTAATGGACTATTTTTCAGTACATTTTTTATGAAATATGTTTTTTTTTATAATAAAGCTATATCTCGGGAACTATGGAGCGTAAATATTAGGGCTCATATTTTATGAAAATTAGTCTAATTTAAATGATATTCTCTTAGGTTTTTCAGTGAGGTAGGAAGTTTTAACTACTGGAATTGCTAGTAGTATAACCCCTTACCCACCAGTATGTGAGAAAGGACCAGGAAAAAACATTTTTAGTGTCATATTTTTAATCATAAAACTTTGTGATCGACAAGAAAATAAAATAATTTTACACCCCTTCAAAATTAAGGTTTCGCGGTTCGAAATTTACAGAATTAAAAAATAAAATAAATCCATCCATTTTTTTTTATAGTCAGTATGCGGTCAAAGAAAAACCTCAGATAATAATAAAAGCATTTAATGTGAGCCGACGTTTCGCCCCATGTTGGAGGGCTTCATCAGAGCTAAAAAAGATACAATCGATCGTAAACAGCTCTATTAGGGCTCATATTTTAGTAAATGTACTCTACTTTATATGATGTTATATTATGATTTCTAGTGTAGTAAGAAGTTTTAAAGATATAGAGCTCTGAATAAAAAATTATTTTTTACATTTGTGAAACAGCCGCCATTTTGTATTCCCCCGTACGTACTGGGCCCTGTTTCATAATAAAGTACAAACTAATACTATTAGTCTTGTAGATTTATCTTAACTCAATTACACAGACTTCTACAATAGTAACTTGTACTTTAGTATTTTTTAATTCTTGTAATATCACTAATAGTCATCGCTGTCATGAAAAAAATAAGTATTAGTATTATTACCACACTAGTTTCTACACTTGTACTATGAACTAATACTATTAGCTTTCATTATGAAACAGGGCCCAGATGTTTAATGTACTATAAAGTTGTTTATGACCTTTACCTTAGTAGGAATAGTAGTTTTCATGATATTTGCTAAAATAAATTGGTTTATAGTTGTTCGGACAATAAGTTTAATTAATGAAAAACTTCAGAAACCATTGGACGTACAGATGTCTGCCAGGGCCCAAATTAAAGCTAGTTAAATTTACTACAAAATAGTTAATTATGTTTATCTTTGTAGGAGTAGTAGTTTTTATGATATTTGACAAAATAAACTCATAAAATGTTAATTTCTAGTTGTTCGTATAAAATGTTGGATTTTTGAAAAAATATATCTCTAGACCCATAAGACGAACATATGTCTGCCATCACTCAAAATAAAGGAAATTTAACTTACTATAAAGTAGTTTATCACACTTATCTTCGTAGAGGTAGTAGTTTTTATGATATTCACATATGAGTATAAATTTGTCCGAACAACTATAAATCAATTTATTTTAGCAAATTTCATGAAAACTACTACTCCTACAAAAATAAATATTATGAATTACTTTATAGCTGATTAAACTAGCTTTAATTTGAGTGCTAATAGACATCTCTACGTCATATAGTTCCTGAGATATAGATTTCTCAAAATAAATTAACTAACTACTGATATTTGAGTACGCTGTTTACAACATTTTTATGAAATGTTGCCTTTTAAAAAGCCATATCTCGAGAACTATTAAACGTAAATAGCTCTATTAGGGCTTAGATTTTAGCAAATTTACTCTACTTTAAATGATGCTCTGTTAGATTTTCTATCGTTGTTGGTAGTTGTAAAGATATAGACCTCCGAATAAACAAATTAATTATTTTTAACGTTTTGAATCAGCCACCATTTTTTATTACCTCCATCTATACTTGGCAGACTCATCAATTTTGACTAGTAATTATACATAGTTTTCATTAAAGTAATCCGAAATTGGTGTGAGATAACTGACATTTTTTCTTCTCTTGGGCTCTTGTAATATTTGTTTTTCTAGCCTAGCGGGGAGATACTGTAACCGGATAATAATAACCGGTTAAATTGGGCAAAATAACCAGATAACCGGGTAAATTAGCGTCCATCCTCCCTTCCCACAGGCGTCGGCTCCGGCAAAGGATCCAGGCGGATAGAGCGCTTCTTGATGATTATTCAATTCCACTCATAGGCAGGGATTGCGAATCTCCATGGGAACCGAGGCTATTACATACTCAACTGGAATTATCTGGAAATAACCGTATTTTTATGAATGACTATAAATTTATAATAATATGTATTTTTTCTATCATTAAAAAACGTTTTGTGCTTACAGGTCAATTGCTCGTATTTTTATAAATGAATATAAATTTATAATAATATGTATTTTTTCTATTATTAAAAAACGTTTTGTGCTCACAGGTCAATTGCTCGTATTTTTATGAATGACTATAAATTTATAATAATATGTATTTTTTCTATCATTAAAAAACGTTTTGTGCTTACGGGTCAATTGCTCGTATTTTTATGAATGAATATAAATTTATAATACTATGTATTTTTTCTATTATTAAAAAACGTTTGTGCTTACAGGCCAATTGCTCGTATTTTTATGAATGAATATAAATTTATAATTGATATTTATAATAATATGTATTTTTTCTATTATTAAAAAACGTTTGTGCTTACAGGCCAAGTGCTCGTATTTTTATGAATGAATATAAATTTATAATAATATCTATTTTCTCTATTATTAAAAAACGTTTTGTGCTTACAGGTCAATTGCCCTTTTTTATGAATGAATATAAATTTATAATAATCTGTATTTTTTTTATCATTAAAAAACGTTTTGCGCTTACATGCCAATTGCCCATGTGAAATAATCTCCAAAGAAAAACAATTATCAAATTAATATCATAACAGTTTTCTATTAAAATTTTATAATATGGCTATTTATTTTTAAAAAATATTTCTTCTTAACTAAATAAACTTGTAACAAATAGTGACTGTGATAAAGGATTTTAATTTTAGTTTTAATGTGAATATTGACTAATTAGAAATTGTTGTTTTGACCTGGGCAGAATAGCCTGCATGGAGTTGAGTTTTTAAGTCATATATAATTATCTCAATTTTAAATTAGAGATAATTGAAGGTTGGAGAAATAATTCTATTCATTAAAGCTCGAAGATCACAAATATTTATATTTTGGGTCTGTAACATTGCTAACTAAACACCAACGTGTGAAAGCAGCAAAAGCATCCTTTGATTTGTGCCCAAAAACCAATACTCAAGAGGTCGACCACAAATTCAGGACAATTTGTTCCAGCTAATACGAACGACTCATCCAAACGCTTTAGTTTGGCATACGTGTAGAGGCATTTAAGAATATGGTTTGTATCTCAAGAATTGTAATATATTGTCAATATATAGTTGACCGTAAAACTTAAATATAAGAAGAAGGTTAGGGTTGCGGTCAATAAAAGAACAGATAGTTTATAACAATTTAATGTCCGACGTTTCGCCCCACTTTGCAGGGCTTCATCAGGGCTGTTCAAAGTGAAAGGTTGACCACCACAATAAGTTTAACCATTCGCTTTGAACATTGGCAAACAAAACGTTGGACATTAAATAGTTATAAACTATTTGTTCTTTCTTTGACCGCAACCCTGACCATCTTCTTATATATAATTGTTTTCTTTTGTCATTATTATTCTTTTTTTTTTTTAAACAAATTTGAGTGTTTAGAATATTTTTATGTTTAATGTTATGTCTAGGTTTAAATATATATCCATTTTTAAATACATTTTGAATGATTGCTAGACCTTCTTTAATAATTAAATTTAAAGATTTTATATATGAGGAGAAGATGATTGGGGGTGCGGTCAGAATATAACACAAATAAGTTTAAAGAACTTATTTAACAGTGCCAACGTTTCGGCCAGAATTTCTACCCTTATAAGTCACACTTAGATTTTCAATTTCGTAGTAGTAGCGCTGATGGAGGCTAGAAATTTTTGCCGAAACGTTGTAACTATTAGATAAGTTCTTTAAACTTATTTGTGTTATATTGTGACCGCACCCCCAACCATCTTCTCCTCATATATAAAATCTTTAAATTTAATTATCAAAGAAAGTCTAGCAATCATTCAAAATGTATTTAAAAATGGATATATCCATGGGGGTGCGGTCAGAATATAACATATATTTTAAAAAAAATAATAATAAAAAA